>NC_068346.1:19317993-19548379 GCF_014633365.1 Diospyros lotus | reverse complement strand
ATTGTTAGGAACGGGCAACCGTGAAGATATGATTCTGCCTTGATTGATCCGTAGAGCGCAAACACGAACTCCTCCAAGTCGGTCCTCACGATCGGCCGTTTCCACGAACGCCTTGAGTAATGCTAGTAACCCTAGGCGCCTCCAATGAGAGATCCGAATTTTTTCTATTTTTTTTCCAGCTTCTTAAGTGGCCTATTTATAGAGTTAAAACCCTAATTATGCCTTTGGAAAAACCTAAACGATTTAGGTCTGGCCCATAATCATATTGGGCCGTATCTCTCTTTTAATTTGTGGAACGGACTCGACCCAAGTGTGTGACCCCTTAGGTCCACCATTGGGCTAGATGTAGGGCCAATTCTATTGGGCTATATGAAGGCCCAACTCCTTAGAATAATTAAACTCTTTTAATAAACTTATGGGCTTCATAATTAACTCATCTCATGGGCTTCTTAATTAAACTCTTTAATTAATAGTTTTAGAATTAATCATATTAATTCTAAAACCCTACATATCATGGTTAACGTCTAGCAACATGCCATGCAGAACGCCTAGCCAACGATTAAAAACACGAACCTTTTTCGATTGCAATTACCGTACAGTAAAATCCTTTCATCAACTATGTCCCGATTGAATTTAGGGTATGGTTTTATGACGAAACCCTAGTCATTCAATAACTATGTATCCATTCCAGATTTATGACTTGTTCGATGAAATCAAAACACCTTTTGATTTCCATCTCACCTTGGCCAAGGATTTCCTTAGTCATGAAATCATCGGAATACATAGGACATCTTCTCATCTTGTCGATAAGTGATGAATCCTATTTCGACATTCACAAGCCTTCATATGTGATAAGGTTACGCCCAATGATAATTTGTTAATGACTCCATTGGAATCCAAAAAGAACCAAAGCGTAACCAGTCAAATATAAGACTACCATGATGTCTCAAGTCTAAGGACCAATCTGCACTACTGCAACACAGAAATTCCAATTCGACAATCAACAATTACCATTAGGAATTCTGTAGCAGGTCAGTTCAGTGTACTTATTCTTATAATAAGCACCCACATATATGCACTAGTGTCCACACACCAATGTCTATGAAACAAGACATTCTCCTAATTGAGCATGCATCATATATGCTAGTCTATCCGAGTTATTAGTGTCCAATCCTAATAACTCTATGACTAGAAATATTTAAGATCAAGGCTTATAAGGAATATGTTTCATGATCGTCATCTCTATGCACGACCATATTTCATGAGCCTATTTGATCTATGGACTTTGTCAAGAGTGGAAATAATAAAGTCAACCATCAATGACAAATAAAACATAATGCCTTACAATAATAATTGATTGAAGATAAAGAGTCACAATGGAAAAATATGATCAATTACATGTAAATATAATTGGCTTGTGGGGCATAACTCTAACAGTAATGCCACTTGGAGAGATGAGATTAAACTTGGAAGCCAAGGTTGGTGTCATGTTGTGACACTTGGCATTTTGTGGTTCAAGTATAAATGGGAGATTTAATTAAATGCAAAAAGAAAGGATAATTGGTCTTTCAAGCATTTAATGAGAGACATTATGGTGTTGGATTAAAGAAAATCCAAATGAAATGGGAAAATAGTCACCATTAATGTTTGAAATTATGGTGAATTAAATAAATGGAATGGAAAATGGGAAAATGGTCACCCATTAATGCTTGGAAAATGGTGGGATTTATTTAAATGGAAAATAAGGGATTTATGTCTTTCAAGTGGTCTCTCATGTGATGGTGGAAATTAGTCCCATTAAATTTAAATGGGAAAGAAAGGATATTTCAAAGGATGAGATTAATTCTTGAAATGGGAAAGTGATCCAAGGGTTGCCACTAAATCTTGGAAGTTGGCATGGATTGCCAAATGGGTGGAAAGATTTTTAAAGAGAAATGATTGGAAGGTGGAGATTTAATCTCCAAATTAAATCAAAGGCTAGGATTAAAACCTAGCAAAGCACATGGATTGTGCTTCCTTTGGATGGCTAAGATGTTGTCTTGTAAAGTGAGAAAAGATCCAATGGTGGATTTTAAGCAAGACTTAATGCCATGGATTGTGTTAGTTTGAAGGGTGAAGATTTATTCTCACCAAATAAATCTAATGGCTAGGATACATTCTTGAAATATGGGAAATCTAGTATAAAAAGGCAAGTGTGGGGAGACTTGTCTCCCTTTTGGCCATTTGTAGAAATGAAGAAGGAAAAGGAAGGAAGAAGGAAGAAGTCTTCCATTGTTTAGAGAAAAAGAAAGAGAAGGAAAGAGAGAAGAAGAGAAAGAAATCAAGTAAGTGCATTCTTCTTTCTTTATTTAGTGATCTTTTATGCAAAGAGAGTGAATTTCCTTGTTTGAATGCCATCTTAGATGGGAAGAAATGAAGATAGGAGCTCTCTTGAGAAGAGGAATTAAAGCTTCAAAGAGAAGAATGTTAAGGTAAGGGATGGCCCCATGTGGAGGAGGTCTTGCATTGCATTGTAAGTAGGTTGCATAAATTTTTATGTATCTCTTTGCATGCTTTATTTGTTCATGAGACCTATGGCCATGGGTGTGGGAAAGAAATGGTAGGTTGATGCCTCAAACCATGTTGGGTTGTGAGGATGGAATGACCTAACCATACTTGCATGCATTTGCCATTACATAGACTTGTTATGCTTGTATTTACTTTGCATATGCACCCTTATTGAGCTTTTGAGCTCATGAGGTTTGTTGAACCTCTTTGTAGGTGTTGAAAGCCTCATGGGAAAGGTGAAAGTGGGAGAGAAATGGCTATGAATGGGGAAGGCTAAAGTTGTGTAGCCTATGTATTTTGGTTGAAATGTAAAATAAATTATGTTTCATTTTGGTTTCATGTGTATGAACCTCCATGAATGAGGTTAGATGTAGTATTTTCCACTTCATTGTGTAAGCTTTGTGGAAGAAGGAAATGGATATTTTCTTGTAAGCTTTTGTTGCAAATTAGTGGATGGTTGATGTATGTTATGGAAACATCAAGAGCATGGTTCAAGCCTTGATTTTGGAGAAATAGAGGCTAAAAATTGAAGGAAAATGAAGTTTATTTATTCATTTTAATTTCTGGAAATTTTGGGTTAGGAGGCCCAAGAAGAAGAAAAAAAAAGAATAGAAGTGAAGGAGCAGCCAGCGGCCAGCAGCCAGCAGCTGGCTGCCGCAGCAGGCCACAAGGCGGCCGCGCCCGCAGCCGCGCGCGGGTGGCCGCGCCCGCAGCCAGCCGCGCGAGCGCGCACGCGGGAGGCCGCGCGCGGGCAGGCGCGCGGCATGCGCGGCCAGCCCGCTCGGCCAGCGGCCAGCCGGGCCCCGTGCGAGCCAGCGGGCCCCGCCGGCCAATTTTTTAAAAAAAAATTGGAAAAATTTGGGAATTTTGTGGCATTTCTTAATTGAATTTGGGCCCCGGTGGAATTTTCAAAATAAAGGGATTTTTCGGGCATTTTGGAGATTAATGCCGAAATTTGAAAAATTTGAAAATGATGAGTTTTCCTCCAAAATTGGTGATCGAACAATGGATTGGTTTAAATGGTGATTTTGGAGCCCGGTAAAATTCTTGGTCGGAAAAGAATTGAATTGAAATGAGAAAATGATGATTGGGCGTCTTCGCGAGGTTTCTTTTTAACCAAACGCGGTGTGGATTGAAGCCCAATTTTGCTAGTAAATCCTAGGGATTCAGCGAAGGGAAGGACGAGCCTAGTTCCCACCTAGGGCGTTTCGTCTTGAAACATGGTCCGCCCTTCATCAAAGACCGGACAGGTGGACAATTCGGGTAATTGTTCACAAGTAACACCCGTAAGTGGGAGCGGGGCGTTACAGTTGTTGAACAAAGAAAAGGACAATAAGCTCAAAATAGGTATACTAAAGTCAATTTTGTAAGGTTGGCTTTTTAAGTCAAGTGGTTATAAATCATATATGCCATTTTCATCTTTATGCATGCACATGAATCTGCAACTTTGACTGGTATTAGAAGCAAGTCTTATAGCAATCTTACATGAATGAATATCACTCCAAAAGAAAACACAAGATTGCCATGTATGTTTCAATCTCAAAGGCTCAAAGGCTCCCCCAATAATGGTTTTTTAGTCTACCAACACAAGTTAATACTCTTTAAAATCAAACTCGAGTCAATTCTAGCCTAAGTATGCAAATATTTTGTTCAATCATGTTATAACATTCTCACCTCAAGTCAATCTAAGTTTATAACATATGAATCCTTGAATATCATTGGGAAAACATCCTAGCCATCCTAAAAGAAAATCAAAATGCACTCTCTACACTCTCTAAATGTAATCACTCCCCCACACTTAAAACTTACATTGTCCCCAATGTAAGGCTAAATGCAAGAAAATGGCACAGAAAAAAAAATAATGCATATGAAAAGAAAAAGAAAAGGGATAGAGAAAGAAAATCTGATCATCTTGGGTTGCCTCCCAAGCAGCGCCTTTGTTTAACATCTTTGGCTAGACTTTTCACTTCTCAATCTGTATAAGTTGGACAATCCAAATTAATTTGATCAATATTGTACACCTAAAAACCTTCATGAAATGGCTTAAGCCTATGCCCATTGACCTTGAACACCTTATTAGTTCCTAGGTTTCGTACCTCAACTGCACCACAAGAAAATACATTAGTAACTTCAAAAGGACCAATCCAATGAGAACGCAACTTACTTGGTATTAATTTGAGTCTCGAATTGTAAATTAAAACTTTTTGTCCAAACACAAATTGCTTTCTAGAAACCATTCTGTCTTGAAATGCCTTTGTCTTATCCTTTTTGTTATCCTTTGTCCTTCCCTTTGTCTTGCCCTCATGTCTTAACTCAAAAGTCTCATGTGCAAAAACATTAACCACGTCAATAGAAAATGCAGATTGAACATCATTAAGGTACCTTATGTTATCAAATATATTAAATTTCACAATCTCCCTATAAAACTCCATGGTAAGGGTACCATCATGAATATCAATCTTTGTCCTTGCTATTTTTAGAAATGGTCTCCCTAATAAGATTGGTGTTAGATTAGATGTGTAACACCCCCTCTCCTAGAACTGCCCGAGAAGAGGTGTTACTGGGGATAATAAAATAAACCAACTGATAACTGAATTCTGATACCAATACTGTATATATCAATTAACTGTAATAAGACTCTGAGTCATCAAAAACTGAAATCATAATTGCATCTAAGGGAAATTCCCTAAACTGGAAATTAAAATGAATCTAAACTGATCAAGCACTAAGTAACAACTAATAACTCCCAGACATCTTTGGTCTTGAGCGGCTCCACGTACACACACTACTGGACACTGTTGCTAGGCCCCACGTCTGGTACTCCCCCACTAGGACCTGGAATGGTGAAGAGTACAAGGTGAGCTACAAAGCTCAGCAAGTAATAAACTGGAAAGAATAACTGAAGCTGAATCGAAGAATATCGATACTGATGAAAATACTTACTGAACTTGTACTAAGAGATATAATAATCACTGGATGGCATTTATAAGATGAAATGCACATAAACTGTAAACTAAATGCAGGTATGCAACTTTGGCCCATAGGCCCACATAACTGTAACACATACCTGACTGATCTGAGTCCTGCAAACATAAAAACTGTAAGCACATACTTTGGGCAATATGCCCCTAGCTCCCTGGTCGACATCAGGCGAGCAACTCATAACTGAGATATAATTGTACTGATACTAGTGGGATCCCCGCGGACAAGCCGCCTGGCGCGCATAATGCAATGCTCATATAAGTGCTGGCACACGATATGTAGTGCTCCATATAAAGTCATGCTCAATGCTCATACAATGTATATGCACATAATCTCACAAAATAATGCTGACCATGTCATAATGAACTGCTAAACATGGTATATGATTTTTACTAGAAATATTGAGATTCAAATATTCTGAAATTTCTGAATATAGGCATGGCATATTGGATTTTGTCATATCTTGGCATAAAAATTCAATATTTGAATAATTGAATATTTATATTAAATTTAATACTTGAATCAAGAATTTATTGGAAGCTATTTGGATGCCATTTGATACTATTTGGATGATTGAGAAAGTCTAAGGAGGAAATTTGAATGAAAAGGCAGCCCATTCGAATGAAAAAAGGGATTTCAGCAAGCTCATTCGAATGGTAGAAAACTCATTCGAATGACAGAGACTCATTCGAATGACAGAAGGCTCATTCGAATGACTGATGATATTCAAAGGCTATTCGGATCTGGTCTGGGACTCATTCGAATGACTCTCAAATTCATTCGAATGAATTTTGAAAATTTTCAACTTTTGAACTGGCAAAAAGCGACTCATTCGAATGCAACAGTAACCTTATTCGAATCAATTTGAAGATCATTCGAATGACAAGAAGGCTCATTCGAATACTAAGCTATACAAAGCAACAACTTACTCACATCTTCAAGGGCTCATTCGAATGACAACAAGGCTCATTCGAATGACAGTCTAAAAATCTCAAAAATTCATACGAATGATATGATAACACATGACTCATTCGAATGACCAAGAATTCATTCAAATGACTGGAATATTATAAGGGAAAAGCTTACGATAACACTGAAACTTATTCGGATGCTTTGAATCTCATTCGAATGACACAAGACTTATTCGAATGACTGGAATCTTATCAGATATATAGCTTACGATAACAGAGATCAAAACTTGAATCAAAACTTAGCTTCACTACACCATTCCAAAAGAAATCTTGGGAGAACAATCCCAATTGATATATAAACAACTTGAGGGATGATTTACTGATCATAACTAATGTAAACATTGCAAGGAATATACATGAACTGGCTGGTACTCACTGTACGCATGTAAATACATATATAAACATGCACTGAACTGAAATAACTCACTGTAACGCACATATATGAATATACATGTGATTAGTGGTTAATTTTATAAAAATTTTGTTATAATTATACCCTTCTTTTGATCTTAAAAATAGTTTAAATTAGATATTAATATATATTTTATGGTTATATGCAAGTTTAAATTGAAAAATGAATGAAATGAAATTTTAAAGTAAAATTTAATAATAATAATATATAAAATTATATATAATACATATACATCATTATATGCATTCATGTAATATATATAATATAATATAATATATATATATATGTGCCATGTCTAATACATATATATAATATATAATTTATTAATAATATTAAATTATTTTTATTTTTTTTTAGGCATGAAGAATTAAAGCCCATGAAGACTTAAAGTCCATGAAGAATTCAAGTCCATGAAGAAATCAAACCCATGGAGAAATCAAGCCCATGAAGAATTCAAGTCCATGAAGAAATCAAGCACATGAAAAATTAAAGTCCATGAAGAATTTAAGCCCATGAAGAATTAAGGCCCAATTTGAGCAACCCATGGAAGATATTATTTGGAGAAGGCCCAAGGATTATTTTTAATCCTGATGAAGATTAAAAATCAATTTATAGAAATCTATTTTTATTTTTTATGTGAGAGCTTTATTAGGTATGTTTTTTAGCTAAAATCCACTTAACTATTAGGTGGATATTATAGCTAAAATCCATTTAACTTTATGAATGCTTTATTAGGTATGTATTTTAGCTAAAATCCATTTAATATTAGGTGTGTATTATAGCTAAAATCCATTTAACTTTAAGTGTGTGAGTGCCCATTAGATATAATTATGTCTAGTTGAATAATTGAAATTGTGTGGTTTGTATTGCATCTTGTGGCCTATAAATAGATCACTTGATTGCATTTGTAAGTGTGATTATTATTCTTGAATCAAAGTTTAGTTATTTCCTTAGAATTCTCTCTTTGAGAATTGCTTTTGTTCTCTCTCATTTTCTTTAGTATTTTCTCTTGTGATCTTACTTTCTTCCTTTCTTCCTTTCTTCTTTTAAATTCTTATGTCATTTATTATTACTTTATTATTCACCGCCTAAATGGACGGTTAGTTTATGCCTTTAAATTCTTGTCATTTAATTGTTCACCGCCTAAATGGACGGTTAGTTTATGCCTTTAAATTCTTGCAATTTTAATTCTTGTATTTTAATTATCTACCGCCTAAATGGCCGGTTAGTTTCTTCTATTTTAATTCCTGTCATTTAAATTCTGTTATTTAAATTATGTCATTTAAATTGTTGTCAATTAATTTAATAGAGATGAGTAGCTAAATCTAATCTTGGGTTAAGGCAAGGACAGTGTCTAACGCCAATGATTCCCAAAGAAAGCTACGCTTTAAATGAGTAACATTGGTTTAAACTTCAATATGAGTTTGTTTTGATTATTGAAAAATCACTAGGTTTGGATTGGAGCGTAAACCTAACTTAGAGCTTTCATGTCACGCATGAGAGTTACTAGAACTGGAAACGCTATCATACCCAAACTCGGATGATTAATTTAGTTGTTTTGTGTATTAATTGTAATTAAATTTATGGTAGTTTCTTAAATTAGAATCCCGCATATCATGTATGGGGATTGCTTAAACTAAAGCTATCATTATCTTTAATTGCATTTAATAACAAATCCTCATATCTGAAATTAAATTAATGTTGCTAATCTTTTATGCTAATATTTGGGAATCAACGGGTTGGCACTGAAATTGTCTTAACTCAAGTACTTTCCAATTTCATATTCTCACGTTTAGTATTTATTTCAACTTCTGTCTTGCTTTATTTTCTAGTATTTGTTATCTAAAAAAATTATAAAAAATCATGTTATCAATCCATCTAAATGCGTGTGCGTGTGTGTGACATTCTTTTTTTTCTTTTGCCATAAATAAATCTCTCAGTGGACGACCTGGACTTATCCAGAAAGTATAAATTTAAATTTGAACTACAACTGCACTCGTACACTGACGAGTATAAACCTCTCGCCTAAATAAATAAATAAAATATAAAATTTTTATTGTGTTTTGTTTTGTGTTTTAATTGCAGGGTGAGAGTGCAGTCAAATTTTGGCGCCGTTGCCGGGGAGATTGAGGCAAAAACAAAAAGGAAAAAAAAATATAAGAATAAGCATCTCCTGATAAATTCGGTAACTCTGTTTCTTTTTACTTTATTTTTATTTGTGCATAGTGTATGATACTTAGGTCAGGTAAAACTGTAGAAAATCAGTCACTCATGTCTCAACATAATGAGAACATGCCACTTCCACAGAACATGTCTACACGTGGTAGTGACCACGGTGACCCTGATCCCATTGATCAGGAGATGATCAGACCCCTTAGGGAGTATCTTCATCCTCCTAGGCAGACAACCCCCTCATGCATTATTCTTCCCATCAACCATCATAGGTTTAACTTCAAACCTGGCACAATCCAATTGTTACCAACTTTTCATGGCATGGATTCTGAAAATCCATATACTCATATGAAAGAATTTGAGGAAGTATGTAGCACTTGCATGGACCATACAGCAAATGAGGATGTCATAAGATTAAAACTCTTTCCATTCTCACTGAAAGATAAGGCAAAAATATGGTTAAGCACTCTCCCACCTAGATCTATAGGAACTTGGAGAGAAATGCAAACAACTTTCTTAAAAAAATACTTCCCTGCCAACAGAACTGCTACTCTTCAAAGACAAATCATGAACTTTGCCTGTAAACCAAATGAGAATTTTGCTCAAGCGTGGGAAAGGTTTAAAGACCTTCTTCACACTTGTCCGCACCATGCTTTTGAGCAATGGAGAGTGGTCAGTTTCTTTCATGATTCACTCACTCCCCAATTGAAAATGCTAGTTTCTACAATGTGCAATGGAGAATTCTATGAGAAGACTCCAGAAGAAGCTTTCCACTTCTTTGACACATTGGCTGAGAATACAAGGAACTGGGAAGTTGGTCCAACATCTGCTCTTGATTCAAGAGAAAATCCACAACCTAGAGGGAGATACCAACTGAGTGAGAGTGATGATTTAAATGCAAGACTAACTGCTTTAACAAAGAAAGTTGAAAACATGCAACCCAAAAAGGTGCAATCTGTTAATCAAGTGGAAGTAAAGTGTGTTGTGTGTGATGCAACAGATCATTCAACTGAAGAATGTCCTACCCTACCTGCTTTCAAGGAGGTATTGTATGGGCAGACTAATAATAATCATTCACACAACTTTGAGGGGAGACCAAATCAAAATCAGAGTGGAGCCTATTATGGGAATAATCAGAATTACAATTCATACCATCCCAATAATAGAAATCACCCCAATTTTTCTTGGAGAAATGATTCTGGAAATCATTCTCAACCTCCCTTCCCTACACAACAACACACCTTTCAACAAAATCAAGGTTCTTCATCCAATACTTACCAACCTCCTCATAGGAGATCTTTGGAAGATACCTTGCACCAGTTCATCCAAAGTCAAACAGGTATCAACAATCAGGTTGCTCAGCTTGTCAAAAATCAAGACCAAACAAATAGAGCCATAGAAGACATTAGGAGCCAGTTGACCAAGATAACACAAACATTGAGTGTGAGAGAACCCGGAAGGTTTCCATCCCAAACTAATCCTAACCCAATTAGGCAAACCAACCAGGTAGAAGCTTCAAATAGTGAAACCAACACTCATGAACAAGTGCAAGCAGTGACTGCCCTAAGAAGTGGAAGAATAATTGAGAAACCAACTGATCCTAGGATAAACCAACATGTTGATGAAGAAAAAGAACCAAAAAATCATGAATCCACCGTGGAGAAAAATGAAAAAAATGAGAAAAATGAAAAAAATAAAAAAAATGAGAAAAATGAAAAACAAAAAGAAGATGAGAAAGAAATTCAATACAGGCCCAAACCACCTTTTCCACAAAGGTTGAATCATTTGAAAAAAGGGCAACAAAATGCAGATATATATGAAGTGTTTAAGCAAGTGAGAATCAACATCCTGCTGTTGGATGCAATCAAACAAACACCTTCATATGCAAAGTTTTTGAAAGATCTGTGCACTGTAAAAAGGAAAACAAATGTGCATGAAAAGGCATTCTTAACTGAACAAGTCAGCGCCATTCTCCAATTGAAAACTCCTCCCAAATACAAAGATCCAGGCTGTCCAACCATTACATGCATCATAGGAAGTCAAAAGGTTGATCGGGCACTCTTGGATTTAGGAGCTAGTGTCAATTTGTTGCCATACAGTGTGTATCAACAGTTGGGATTAGGTGAGCTTAAACCCACTAGAGTGACCCTTCAGCTGGCTGATCGATCAGTCAAAGTTCCACGAGGAATTGTGGAGGATGTTCTGGTACAAATCGATAAGTTCTACTTTCCAGTGGACTTCATCGTTTTGGACACCCAGCCGCATCAGGGGCCTCAACCTCCTGTGCCAGTCATCTTAGGTCGACCATTCCTTGCCACATCAAATGCCATCATCAACTGTAGGAATGGTGTGTTAAAGCTATCTTTTGGGAACATGACTGTAGAAATGAATATCTTTAGGGTAGCCAAACATCAGGACACTGAGAGTGAAGTGGAGGAGGTAGACTTGATCCAAACACTGACCAATGACTGTTTTGAAGAGTTCATGAGAAGACCCAAAGAAGGAAATCAAGATCTTGAAGAAATAAAAGAAGTGGAAGTCATAAGCAAAGAAAGTGAGAAGCCTACATGGATGCCTGGTTTAGAGCCATTAAGAAACTTGGACAGTAAGCTCATGGCTCCTGATAGCCATCAGTCCACGCCTGAGAGAAAGCCATTGCCCAGTGATTTGAAGTATGTCTTTCTAGGAGAAGGGGAAGCATTCCCAGTGGTGATCTCTTCAAGTTTGACACCTCAGCAAGAGCAACAATTGATAGAAGTTCTAAAAGCACACAGGAAGTCATTAGGATGGACCATTTCAGATTTGCAAGGTATTAGCCCTTTGATATGTACTCATAAGATATTCTTGGAAGAAGGAGCAAAACCAGTTAGGCAAATGCAAAGGAGATTAAATCCCAACATGAAAGAAGTTGTCAGAAAAGAAGTGCTTAAGCTATTGGATGCTGGAATAATTTACCCAATCTCTGATTCTAAGTGGGTAAGTCCAACACAGGTAGTACCCAAAAAGTCTGGAGTCACTGTTGTAAAAAATGAGAACAATGAACTGATTCCCACGCGCATCCAGACAGGATGGCGTATGTGCATTGATTATAGAAAGCTCAATTCTGTGACAAGGAAAGATCATTTTCCTTTGCCTTTCTTGGATCAAGTTCTGGAGAGAATAGTAGGCCAAGCCTACTATTGTTTCTTAGATGGGTACTCAGGGTACAATCAGATAGAAATTGCACTAGAAGATCAAGAGAAGACAACTTTCACATGTCCATTTGGGACATTTGCATACAGGCGCATGCCATTTGGGTTATGCAATGCTCCAGCCACCTTTCAAAGGTGTATGATGAGCATTTTCAGTGAAATGGTTGAGCAAATTGTTGAAGTGTTTATGGATGACTTTTCTGTTTATGGAAGTAACTTTGAGGCCTGTTTGGAGAATCTGAAAAAGGTTTTAGCAAGATGTGAGGAAACAAATCTGATACTCAATTGGGAAAAATGTCACTTCATGGTGAAACAGGGCATAGTCTTGGGGCACATCGTTTCATCTAGGGGGATGGAGGTAGACAGGTCAAAAATTGAAACAATTCAAAAACTCCCCATCCCTAGGAATGTGAAAGACATCAGAAGTTTTTTGGGACATGCAGGGTTTTATAGGAGATTCATTGCTTCCTTTAGCACCATAACAAGACCCTTGTGCCATTTGTTATCTCAAGATGTTCCGTTTGAATGGAGTCCTGCCTGTCAAAATGCTTTTGATAAATTGAAAGATGCACTCATTTCAGCACCTATCATTCAGTCCCCTGATTGGTCCCTCCCGTTTGAACTTATGTGCGATGCTAGTGATTATGCGGTAGGAGCTGTGTTAGGGCAGAGGAAGGATAAGAAACCTCATGTGATATATTATGCTAGCAAAACTCTTAATGAGGCACAAAAGAATTACACCACTACAGAGAAAGAGTTACTAGCAGTTGTATTTGCCCTGAACAAGTTTCGATCTTACCTCGTAGGGTCACTAGTGATCATTTTTACTGATCACGCTGCTCTGAAGTATTTGTTCACAAAGAAAGATGCAAAACCCCGTCTGCTCCGATGGATCTTACTCCTGCAAGAGTTCAACATTGAAATCAGAGACAAGAAGGGAGTAGAAAATGTGGTGGCTGACCATTTGTCAAGGATTCCAAGTCAAGATCTCACACAATTTGATGAACCAATTCATGACAATTTCCCTGATGAGCAACTGTTTAAAGTGAATGTTATTCGTGCATCATCTGTTGTCCCTTGGTATGCCGACATTGCGAACTACCTTGCAACTGGTCTGATCCCAGACCATTGGAGTAAGCAAGATAGGCATAAATTCTTCAGAAAAGTCAGAACCTTCTTTTGGGATGAGCCCTACCTCTTCAAGTATTGTCCTGACCAAATCATCCGTAGATGCATACCCGATCATGAGCAACAAAGTGTTATCAATTTCAGTCATACTCTTGCATGTGGAGGCCATTTTTCTGTCAAGAAAACAGTTGCAAAAATTTTTCAGAGTGGATTTTATTGGCCGACACTGTTCAAGGATGTGTACAAGTTCTGTTCAAATTGTGATCGATGTCAAAGGTTAGGAAGTCTGTCAAGGAGAAACATGATGCCATTACATCCGATCCAAGTGTTAGAAGTTTTTGACTGTTGGGGTATGGATTTTATGGGCCCATTTGTCAATTCATTTGGTCATGAATACATCTTACTTGCTGTTGACTATGTGTCCAAATGGGTAGAAGCAATCCCGGCCAGAACAAATGACCATAGGACTGTCGTGAAATTTTTGAAAGAAAATATATTCAGTCGATTTGGGATGCCACGAGCAATCATCAGTGATGGGGGTTCCCATTTTTGTAATAAAGTTGTGGCAGGATTAATGAAGAAATATGGTGTACTGCATAAGGTTGCAACACCATACCATCCCCAAACCAATGGTCAAGCCGAGCTAGCCAATAGGGAGATTAAGCGCATATTGGAAAAGACTGTTGCTGCTAATCGTAAGGATTGGTCCTTAAGACTAGTAGACGCTCTTTGGGCGTACAGGACAGCTTACAAAACAATTTTGGGAATGTCTCCCTATAGGCTAGTATACGGTAAATCTTGTCATCTGCCGGTGGAAATTGAGCATAAAGCATATTGGGCAATTCATAAGATCAACAAGAGTCTAACTGAAGCAGGCTTATCCAGGAAGCTCCAATTGAATGAACTTGAAGAAATTCGGAATGAAGCATTTGAAAATGCAAGATTGGCCAAGGTTCGCATGAAAGAGTTACATGATCGGCACATCATTCGAAAAAGCTTTCAGGTAGGGCAACGGGTACTCTTGTATGATTCTCGATTGCATCTATTCCCAGGAAAATTGAAGTCTCGATGGGTCGGCCCCTTTGTAATCAAGTCCATCTCAGGATATGGGGCATTTGAGATAGAAAATCTGGAGTCAGGACAGCTTCTAACAGTCAATGGTCATAGGTTGAAACCATACCAGGGTAGTGTTGAGGAGAATGAAGGAGTTGTGGATTTAGATGATCCATCATCATCTGATGAGTAGGGAAAGTTTCCTATCGTCTGGGAATCTGACGTTAAAAGACCACCTTTCCATTTAGGTTAAATGGATGTTTATAGATCTGAAAAAAAAAATTAAAAAAAAAATAATAAAAAAAATAAATAAAAAAAGAGAAAAATAAAATAAAATAAAATAATAAAGAATTATATATATAAGTTGTTCATTTTCTGCATTACTTAATTAACTTTGATTCAAAGAGTGTTTCTCTGTGTGCAGTCTAAATAAAATTTTTTTGCATACAAGTTCATGCATTGAAGACCACCAGGTATGCCTATCTTCTATCCTTTTATTGTCGATTGAGGACAATGCGCAATTTAAGTTGGGGGGTAAGGTGTACTTGATTTTATTGGTGTTTGAAACTGATCCATTGTGCAAAAAAAAAAAAAAAAAAAAAAAAAAAATCAAAAAAAAATAATTAATAATAATAATAAGAATAAGAATAAAAAAATTAAAAAAAACAATAAAATAATAATATAAAAAAAAAAAATTTTTGAATGGAGAGACAGAATTGACGCTGGTGATAGCTATCTTTTCTTGGGCAGTGCAATCACACTGCCCTATAAAGGATAAGGCACACTGCCAAATGTTGAAAAATGAGGCACCAAGCGTTGAAAAAGAGACGCCAAGCCTGATCCTGTAATTATGGCATGCCTCGAGCCGAGTGTAAAATAGTGATGGTCATTGCTCTATAAGAGACTCCATATCTGTATAAGGCAAGCCACCCTTCTTGAGCTCAGTCTTCTCTCCTTTGTGTTATTCTCCGATCAGGTACTCTCATCCCTTTTGTAAAGTTTATAGTTCTTTACTTTCTTCTTAGTATAGTTAAAAAAAAAAAAAAATGGATCTTTATCTCTCAAAAATTCACAAGTACTATCCATCTCTCCCGCAGAATGATTTGAAAAAAATTTATGTTGCTAGGTGTGAAAGACTTAGGTTGTTGATGCTTAATAACATCCCTGAAGATATTCGTTGGCTGATCGAAGCAAAAGTTCGATTAGCTGGTGAAACTTCACCTAGTTTTAAGCATTTTCCAGGCTTAGGGAAGAGTAGTTTTGCGAAGAAAAGAAGAGCGAAAAGAGTGAATGGTTGTTACAAATGTGCTCGATGGACCTGTAACACACGATGCAAATCTGTGGGGTTTACGTCCATAAATCGAGAAGATAAAATTAGTTTCATAAAGGATGGACTGAGTAAGGAGTCTCTGGATGATATCCGATTGACTCTTGAGACGCATCCGTGTGGAATAGTGCAAAGAGAACTTCTTGCTTTATGGACCCAGTTCAGAAGTGACCACCAACGCTATAGTCTTGGGAATCTGACTAAAAACGACCCTGTTTGCCAATCTATAAGAAAATTGGATGGGAAGCTTATCCCCACTTCATAGAAAGTGTTTAAGCCGTTTCTGGACGTAAAACCAGAGGAAAATGTGAGCCACAATCACAACTACTTATATATACGCAAGATTTTTGTTTGTATTTATTTCTTGTTGAATTGTTGTATAGCTACTTTTGATCTCCAAACTTCTTTTCAGGACATACAAAAGAAACAAACATGGAAGGGCAGTTCGTTCGTCAAATTAAAACCATATGTCTACTTTGTGGCTCTCAACTTGGGAGTGATATTTGTTACGCACTTGCAGCGAACGAACTTGGTAAAAAATTAGGAGAGAAAAAAATTAATTTGGTATATGGAGGGGGAAGTCGTGGATTGAATGGTTATGTTTCACAAGCTGTACATCTTGGAAATTCATCTGTGGTAGGTATAATGCCAATCCCTTTAGCTGAACCACATATTTCCGGGATTACACGCGGTCAACTTATAGAAACGACTTCTATGTCTGAGCGCATGGCTTGTAAGATTTATCAGTCAGATGCCTTCATTGCTTTACCAGGAGGTTTTGGAACACTTGAAGAAATCTTTTGTATAATCTCCTGGGCCAAGAGTAATCTCCATACCAAACCCATTGGACTTTTAAATGTTAACCATTTTTTCGATGGGTTACTCTCTTTTCTTGATCAGGCTGTGGACCAACAGTTCATTTCTCGTTCAGCAAGAAAGATTCTCATTTCTGCATCCACCATTGATAAGCTGTTAGAGAAATTACATGCTTATGTTCCACAGTACGATCCTCATGAGCCTCGGATAGACTGGTCTAAGGCAATTAGTAACAAGCGCCAAAGGGGTCCGATTAATTTAGATTTATCACTGTGAGAAATGCTCTTTAATAAGATGGCTGAGTAAGGAGTACTTTTTGTACTCTTGAGACGCATCTAGTTATTGTACAACTCGCAGAATTTTTCTTGGTTGTGTTCTTTAAAAAAAAAAACAAAAAAAAAACAAAAAAAAAAAATAAAACAAAACAAAACTGTGGAATGTTGTTAGCAAAGTCTTTGATAAGATGGCTGAGTAAGGAGTACTTTTTGTACTCTTGAGACGCATTTTGCTTATCTTATGACTTGCATGAAATTTTTATTTTGGTGTGAAAATATAAATATATATATATGGTGTGCTCATCTGTTGTTTAAGTTTTAGCAGTTCACAGCAAATCTATGGACTTGTGGAGTTACAGGTATTCCTAACAACCCTGATTTATTACTGCAATTCAAGTTGGGGGGTGTAAGGTCTAGTCATGAATCATCTGGTTTATATTTAACTGTGAGTTTGTAATTACTAGTTTGTAGTCTTGTGGGAATTGATTGTCTTTATCTACTCTTATAAAAAAAAAAAAAAAAATTATTATGTGTTTTAAATAATGCTATTCCTAAAGCTTTAAAGTTATGCACTGATAGCCGGTTAAGTTTACAATACGAAACATGAATGCATTGATTTCTCATTTGAAAACGTTTATGCATGAGAATAAGTAATTTACATTCATCGAGGATTCAAAATTTAAAAATTGATTATCGGTCATAAAGTCAAAGGTAACAGTAATTAACTGATTAGTACACTGTATGATCCCTCAACAGAAGTGGAGACTATTACCTAAGCAAGTGTTTGAGCCTAATAACCGTTAATTCTGAGTGAAATAACACTTACTCTAAATATGTTTTATTGTTTATCTTATCTTTTCAATGGCTTCAAAACATCAATTTGCTTTGAATGTCTAGTATGATAGCGGATAAGTTTGACTGGTTTCAAACTCTGAATTAGATGACTGAGTATCATCGTTTTGTAGAAGCATGATAGAGGGATCAATTTCTTTCATTTTGAGCTTATTAAACCTTTTTCTTTCTTTAAATTAACCTCCTTTGCTATCCCATTTGAGCCATTTGTAGTATAATTTCTTTCGTTACCCTCGTTTGGTGTGATTTTGAGAATTAGTCTGTTTATCTATTTTCATATTTAAAGAAAAAAAAAGAAAAAAAAAAAGAAAAAAGAAAAAAAGAAGAAAAAAAAAGGTGAAAAAAAAAAGGGGGAAAATTCTCTTAACTATTCAGCGTAACTGTTTCAAAAGAAATGGTAAAAAAAAAAAAAAAAAAAAAAAATCCCGACACACCCTTTGCACACTCTACCTTTTCTTTGACAACCCGTATTAACCTTATAGCCCCATTACAACCCAGTCTGGTCCCTTTTGATGCTATAAATCATGTGATCTCAGAATTCGAGTTTGGAGTAGGGAATCATGTTTAAATTCAGAAGTTACTCATCTAGAGCATTATTCCAATCATGAAGCTATGTCAATTTCCTTATTCTTTCATGAAAATACGTTCCTTGTATTTGGGATGGCACCGAGTTTTGAACTTGTTCTGCATTTACTCTTATAAGTGTGCACCCCCTTGTGTGTACACCTGAGGAATCCTTTTTATTGGAGAGAAAATCCATAGTGAGATTTGAAGTCAAAACTTCGAGGGAGTAAGTCTGTGTGTTGGTTATCCTAATTTCCATTCCTGAGATTGTATGACCTTTAACCAAAAATCTGATTTAGAATGCTAAATTATTTATTTAATTTTATGCATTTCGGTTTCGAATTTGAAATTTTTACATTCATACAGTTATTGTGAATAAAGTTTGGCAGGTGTATAATCTGATTGCTAAGGGACTAGCAATGTTTAAGTTGGGGGGTATGATTAGTGGTTAATTTTATAAAAATTTTGTTATAATTATACCCTTCTTTTGATCTTAAAAATAGTTTAAATTAGATATTAATATATATTTTATGGTTATATGCAAGTTTAAATTGAAAAATGAATGAAATGAAATTTTAAAGTAAAATTTAATAATAATAATAATAATAATAATATATAAAATTATATATAATACATATACATCATTATATGCATTCATGTAATATATAATATAATATAATATATATATATGTGCCATGTCTAATACATATATATAATATATAATTTATTAATAATATTAAATTATTTTTATTTTTTTTTAGGCATGAAGAATTAAAGCCCATGAAGACTTAAAGTCCATGAAGAATTCAAGTCCATGAAGAAATCAAACCCATGGAGAAATCAAGCCCATGAAGAATTCAAGTCCATGAAGAAATCAAGCACATGAAAAATTAAAGTCCATGAAGAATTTAAGCCCATGAAGAATTAAGGCCCAATTTGAGCAACCCATGGAAGATATTATTTGGAGAAGGCCCAAGGATTATTTTTAATCCTAATGAAGATTAAAAATCAATTTATAGAAATCTATTTTTATTTTTTATGTGAGAGCTTTATTAGGTATGTTTTTTAGCTAAAATCCACTTAACTATTAGGTGGATATTATAGCTAAAATCCATTTAACTTTATGAATGCTTTATTAGGTATGTATTTTAGCTAAAATCCATTTAATATTAGGTGTGTATTATAGCTAAAATCCATTTAACTTTAAGTGTGTGAGTGCCCATTAGATATAATTATGTCTAGTTGAATAATTGAAATTGTGTGGTTTGTATTGCATCTTGTGGCCTATAAATAGATCACTTGATTGCATTTGTAAGTGTGATTATTATTCTTGAATCAAAGTTTAGTTATTTCCTTAGAATTCTCTCTTTGAGAATTGCTTTTGTTCTCTCTCATTTTCTTTAGTATTTTCTCTTGTGATCTTACTTTCTTCCTTTCTTCCTTTCTTCTTTTAAATTCTTATGTCATTTATTATTACTTTATTATTCACCGCCTAAATGGACGGTTAGTTTATGCCTTTAAATTCTTGCAATTTTAATTCTTGTATTTTAATTATCTACCGCCTAAATGGCCGGTTAGTTTCTTCTATTTTAATTCCTGTCATTTAAATTCTGTTATTTAAATTATGTCATTTAAATTGTTGTCAATTAATTTAATAGAGATGAGTAGCTAAATCTAATCTTGGGTTAAGGCAAGGACAGTGTCTAACGCCAATGATTCCCAAAGAAAGCTACGCTTTAAATGAGTAACATTGGTTTAAACTTCAATATGAGTTTGTTTTGATTATTGAAAAATCACTAGGTTTGGATTGGAGCGTAAACCTAACTTAGAGCTTTCATGTCACGCATGAGAGTTACTAGAACTGGAAACGCTATCATACCCAAACTCGGATGATTAATTTAGTTGTTTTGTGTATTAATTGTAATTAAATTTATGGTAGTTTCTTAAATTAGAATCCCGCATATCATGTATGGGGATTGCTTAAACTAAAGCTATCATTATCTTTAATTGCATTTAATAACAAATCCTCATATCTGAAATTAAATTAATGTTGCTAATCTTTTATGCTAATATTTGGGAATCAACGGGTTGGCACTGAAATTGTCTTAACTCAAGTACTTTCCAATTTCATATTCTCACGTTTAGTATATTATTTCAACTTCTGTCTTGCTTTATTTTCTAGTATTTGTTATCTAAAAAAATTATAAAAAATCATGTTATCAATCCATCTAAATGCGTGTGCGTGTGTGTGACATTCTTTTTTTTCTTTTGCCATAAATAAATCTCTCAGTGGACGACCTGGACTTATCCAGAAAGTATAAATTTAAATTTGAACTACAACTGCACTCGTACACTGACGAGTATAAACCTCTCGCCTAAATAAATAAATAAAATATAAAATTTTTATTGTGTTTTGTTTTGTGTTTTAATTGCAGGGTGAGAGTGCAGTCAACATGCACTGGAACTGATTCAATTATGGAAATCTGATATCCAACTCAATCAAGACCTGTAAGAAAAGATTACAGGGAAAGGATACTTGCCTTATGATCTTCTTGATCGACTTAATGATCTCACGAGAGCCTCCTATGCAAGACTTGAACTCACTGCTCGTGCCTATATATATATATATACACTGACTGTAACATAAATCTGAAACTTAAACGAAGAACTGCTGGAACTGATGATCGAATGCTAATATACGATCTCGTAAGAAAAGTTTACAGGGAGAATAACTTGCCTTTCAAACTCTCTGATCGATCCAATGATTTAACAGAAGCCTCCAACGCAAAGCCTTTAATTCACTGTTGAAGCTTCTTCTTCTCTCTGTTGTTCTTCACACGGCGAAGACAACATGGCTAATGACTATTATATATATACATATGCTTAAGAGAAACCCTAATGCCATCTCTCTCTCCTAATATAACTAGGAGTCTTTCAAACCGAATCCTTCTCACGGCTGGGTTAATTAATCCCTTAATCACACTAATTCTGTTTAACAATTAAACTCTAATATCAAATCCTTAAATGACCAACACGTCCTTGCATTTAATCTTCTCAATAATTAAACATAATTAAATGCTATTTTCTCAATTAAATCTCTAAATTGCCACATTAACAATTAATTGGCAAAAATTCTCCAAACAAAACTAATTAAGAAATTCAATAATTTCTAAATAAAAATCTAAACCCTCTAATGGGTCGTTACAAGATGAGTCATCTTCTTCCATGTTAAGCACATAAAAATCAACAGGAAAAACCAATTCATTAACTTGCACTAAAACATCCTCAAGAACTCCCTCAGGATACACATTAGATCTATCAGCAAGTTGAATAATCACACCTGTTTCTTTCAATGGACCAATATTCAGAGATGAATAAATAGAAAGAGGCATGACATTTATTGAAGCTCTTAGATCTAACATTGCTTTCTCAATCCTGACATTACCTACTTTGCAAGGGATAGTGAACATACCTGGGTCCTTGCATTTGGGAGGTAATTTCTTTTGAAGGACGGCTGAAACATTCTCTCCCATACTTACCTTCTCATTACCTTTCAACTTCCTCTTGTTGGTGCACAATTCCTTGAGAAATTTTGCGTACCTTGGGACTTGCTTAATGGCATCCAATAAAGGAATGTTCACTTCTACCTTTCAAAAAATCTCCAAGATATCCTTTTCTTGATCTTCCTTTTTAGATTCAGATAACCTGCTAGGAAAAGGAAGAGGATTAGGTTTATCAGAATTATGCACAATTGTTTGAGAGATTACCTTAGAAGAGATTGTCGCCTCATTTTATGCCTCCTCTTTTTGAGTCTTCTTAGCTAAATCTGTGGGATTCTGAACAGGAATGTTAATTTCTTTTCCACTTCGCAACGTAATGGAACTTACATTTTCTCGAGGATTTACAATTGTTTGGGAAGGCAATTTCCCAGAACCTTGAGCTTCAAGCCTGCTCATTGATGTTACTAGTTGACTAATTTGATTCTCCAATTGCTTGATGCTTGTTCTTGTCTCCTATTGAAATTGTTGTGTGTTAGTTGCAAATGATTTAACAATTTCTTCTAAAGACATACCTGAACTTAAGGAAGGTTGTTGTGGTAGAATATGTGGTGTAGGCTGGTAATGTTGGAATTGTGGCCTTGCTCCATAACTGAAGTTGGGATGATCCCTCCACCCTGGATTGTAGGTATTTGAATAAGGATCGTACTTCCTTTGTGGTGGGCCTAGGAATCCTCCAACTGCATTGGCATGCTTTAAAGAATCTTCTTGAAGTGTAGGACACATATCCGTTGGATGACTAGTAGCAGCACAAATTCCACAAGCTTTGACTTGTTGCAAATTTCCTACAGCCAATTGTTGAACAAGAGAAGTTAGATTGGATATTTGATTTTCAAGGGAAGATATACTTACCTCATTCACCCTTCTCAAAGGGGTGTCTTGTCTGAATCCAAACTGTTGTGAGCTAGCAGCCATGATGGAAATCAAATCTTTAGCGGCACTAGGGGTTTTATTCACTATAGCACCTCCACTAGCTACATCCATCATTTTCCTCTCCATAGGTAGTAGCCCTTTATAGAAATATTGAATGAGAAGCTGTTCAGAAATTCCATGTTGAGGACAACTAGCACACAATTGTTTAAATCTTTCCCAATACTCGTGAAGAGTTTCTGTATCTTTTTGCCTTATTTCGCATATCTCTCTTTTGATGCTAGCAGCTCATGAAGCAGGGAAAAATTTATCAAGAAACAATCTGACCATCCCTGTCCATGTAGTTAGAGAACCTGGAGGTAAGTAAAACAACCAATCCTTGGTCGTATCGACCAACGAGAATGGAAAAGCACGCAATTTAATTTGTTCTTCAATCACTCCTTGTGGTTTCAGGCTTGAACACACCACGTGGAATTCTTTCAAATGCTTATGAGAATCCTCAACTGCAAGACCATGAAAAGTAGACAACAAATGTATGGGTCCTGATTTTAACTCAAAAGCAACATCTAAATTATGGTACTCAATACATAAAGACTGTTGGATCAAATCAGGAGCAGCCAACTCCTTTAATGTCCTGTCAATAATGGCCATGACTTCCTCTTCTTCTGAATCGCTAGATGGAATGGAAAGAGTGTTCGAAGCTATATTGATGGCTAATGCTATTCCCGAAGCCTGTTATGTTGAAACTTGCTTAGCTTTTCTTCTCAACCTATGGATAGTTCTATCAATTTCCAAGTCAAATTATAATTCACCTTGATGAGAAGATCTGGTCATAAACCTGAAAACACATAAGACTTACAAACAAACAAACAAAAAAAAAATCACTAAACAAAAAAACAAAAAGAATAAATCTACTTGACACCAATCCCCGGTAATGGCGCCAAAAATTTGATAGGTGTCGAATCCAACAAATAATAAATTCCTGCTCTTAAAAATATGAATTGTGATAGTGATAAGCAAGGTCGTATCCACAGGGATTGGTTAGATCTATTCCTTTGAAAAATTAGAATAAATAGAAGAAATGATTGGAGGGTTTGTATTCTGAAATTTAAACAATTAAAAATAAAATATTATTCTAAATTAATAAGACAAATCAGAATGTAAAAGAAATTAAAGTAATCAATAGAAACACTTCCAGTAGAAGGGATTTATCCACTAATGGTTATAACACTGATCATTGATACCAAAGTCACTAATTTTCCTTGAATACTTAGCCTTAGAAAGAACAACAATCTCTGTTCAGTCAATGTTTCCCTTACTTCTTAGTTAATTAAAACAAGCTCTTCAATTAACCCTTACCTTCAAACAACCCTAGAACAAGCTCTCTAGAATTTAATTCAATGGAAGCATTAAACTTTGTGGAAATGAGACCAAATCTGAATAATAAACACACAAGCTCGGTTTATTTAATTCAACACATGTACTCCCTATGAATTGAATGAAAATTTTTCCATAATCATCAACCCTAGTTGCTACTTATGCAAGAAAGACCAAACAATTACGGATTTGGTATTCAAGCTAGCAATTGATCATGCATCAAGAATTGAATAGCAGCCGTCTATGTAATCAAAACACACAATCATAAATAATTAAACTAGAAGATACATGAATATTCAAGATAAAATCAGATTGCAAATAGACTCAAAAAGATTTCACAGTGTTCTTCACATGGCTTCAAAATATCCTTCTACCGAAAAACCAAAGTTTAGCCACATATAATGAGAGAAAGAACACAAAAAGAAGAGAAAATATGAAAAGGATGCTTCTTCCCCCTCTTAGATGTGATTCTCTACCTCTTTTTCTTCCTGGGTGTCCCCCCTCTCGATCTTGGATCAAGACTTTAAATATCCCCCAACAAAGAATGCAAATCAGCCAAGGAATTAGGGCTACTAGACTCCCGTAACTTGTGAGCCCATTTTGGGTAGGATAATGAGCGTTTTGGGCTTCAGCCTCTCTTAGGAATTGTAGTTCAGAATGTTTAGATGAATGTAGGCTTTTGAATCACTCGATTTGGACATCAGAAGCTCAAGTTATGGCCTTTTAAAGATTCCATGTTTGTGTAGAATTCTAATCCAATTAGGATTTGGCCCAGCTTTTTGGCCCTAACTTGAAGCAATGTTTGGAGGCCCAAATGAACTCGGATTTGGACAAATAATACCATTATGGAAGGCCCAAGAAGTCCTCTACAAAATCTCTGAAAATCTTATTCATGTTCTTGAAATCTAACTTGTTCGAAAATCTGCAAGAAACCCAAAAGGTTAAAATATTAAAAAGCTAAAATTTTGTAAGTAAAAGCCCAATTTATTCTAACCTATCTAAAATTGCCTTAACCATAAAAATAAGTATAAATCAACACAATAAGGAATAAAGCTCACCCAAGAGACCATATGTAAGGGAAATAAATATATGGAATTATGCACTTATCATCCACGCATTCTTTTATTGCACTGCACACAATATGTTATGTTCCCCATTCCCGGATTTCTTTATTGTATCACTTGATTGTGTCTACGCTGAGAGATAAGATTATTATGGCAAGAGAAATGTTTGAGAATTGTGAGATCGAGGTCCATGATAAGAAGCTATTAGGAGATTTGGTAATTCTCGATGTTAAGGATTTTGATTTGATCCTTGGCATGGATTGGTTGTCACGGCATTATGCAAGAGTCGACTGTCGGTGAAAGATTATTAACTTTGAACTACCTCAATAGTCAGTTCTTATATATAGAGGAGTTAAGCCTAAGTCTATGATTCCTATGATCGCGGTGATGAAAGTCGAGAAGCTGATATGTGACGAATGTGAAGCTTACCTAGCTTTTGTGACAAGTGATGAAGGAAGCAAGAGGAAGTCATCCGAGGTTCCAGTAGTACGTGATTTCCCAGATGTGTTCCCTGATGAGCTACCAAGATTACCTTCTCGGAGAGGAGCAGAGTTCACCATTGAGTTATTGCCTGGTATGCAACTTATCTTTAAGGCTCCATATCGGATGACACCAAATGAGCTAAAGGAATTGAAGGCCCAGCTAGAAGAATTAATAGAGAAGGGTTTTATCTGACCTAGTTCATCCCTATGGGGCATACCAATATTGTTTGTGAGGAAGAAAGATGGATCTTTGAGGTTGTGCATAGATTATCTCCAATTAAACCAAGTCATAGTGAAGAATAAGTACCCCTTACCTTGAGTGGATGACTTGTTAGACCAGTTAAGAGGAGCGAAGGTGTTCACAAAGATAGATTTGAGATCGGGATACCATTAGGTGCGAATTAGAGATAAGGATATTCAGAAGACTACTTTCAGGACTCGCTATGGACACTACGAGTTCGTGGTGATGCCATTTGGGTTGACGAATGCCCCAGCTGTTTTCATGGATTTAATGAATCGAGTTCTACGTGAGTACCTAGATAACTTCATAATTGTCTTTATAGATGATATTCTAGTTTACTCATCTAATGTGGAGGAGCATACATAGCATCTTACTTCGGTACTACAAAGGCTCAGGAAAGAGCAATTGTACGCCAAGTTCAGCAAGTGTCAGTTTTGGCTCACTCAGATTTGATTTCTAGGTCATGTGGTGTCTGGAGATGGTATTTCAATTGATCTAGACAAGACTAAAGCAGTTATGGATTGGCCTAGCCTGATGACAGTGACACAGATACGTAGTTTTCTAGGACTTGCAGGCTATTATAGGCAATTCATTGAAAGATTTGCTCATTTATCTTCCCCTAAGACTAAGCTAACAAGAAAATGAGAGGAATTTGAATGGAATGACGCGTGTGAATGTGCTTTCCAAGAATTGAAGCAAAAGTTGACTACTTCACTAGTCTTAGCTATACCAAGAAGTGGAGAGAAATATTCCATTTACAGTGATGCATCCCATTTAGGTTTGGGTTGCGTATTGATGCAAAAGGATCGACTTAATGCTTATGCTTCCAGACAATTGAAGAAACATGAGGTGAATTACCCCTGTTGTTGCTAAAATATAACAATCTATTTTTTTTTTTTTACGTGGGAGAATGTAAGGTACGTGGTTGACCATGGGAGTTTCTAGAGACTTGCGAGTCTTAAGGGTACTGAAAGTTAAGTGTCTCGAGAGTCTTATCGCCAAGGTGCGATAAGAGTAGAATCTCGTCTCTAACGTGCACATGCACTGAGGGTCTCATGACCAAGGTGCGCTGAGGGTCTCATGACCAATGTGAGTTGAGGGTCTCATGACTAAGGCGCGCTGAGGGTCTCGTGACTAAGGTGAGCTGAGAGTCTCGTAACCAAGAGGAGCTGAGGGTCTCGTGACCAAGAGGAGCTGAGGGTCTCGTGACCAAGGCACGCTGAGGGTCTCATGACCAAGGGGAGCTGAGGGACTCATGACCAAGGGGAGCTGAGGGTCTCATGACTTAGGGGATCTAAGGGTCTCGTGACCAAGGTGAGCTGAGGGTCTCGTGACCAAGGCGAGCTGAGGGTCTCATGACCAAGGCGAGCTGAGGGTCTCGTAACCAAGGCGCGTTGAGGGTCTTGTGACCAAGGTGCGCCGAGTGGCCTCATAATCGAGTAACCTTTATAATCGAGTGGCCTTGGATAACTGAGTGGCCTCATAATCGAGTGACCTTCATAACCGAGTGGCCCTCATAACCGAGTGGCCCTCATAACTGAGTGGCCTTCATAACCGAGTGGCCTCAATACCGACTGACCTTCATAACCGAGTGGCCCTCATAACCGAGTAGCCCTCATAATCGAGTGACCTTCATAACTGAGTGGCCCTCATAACTGAGTGGCCTTCATAACTGAGTGGCCCTTATAACCAAGTGGCCTGCAAAATGAGAGCAATGTTAGGGCGCAGGTGGGGGTCCTCGCGCAAACCCTCCGATGCCTAAGTTAGTTCTCGAGAGCCAAAAGTATGGAATTGTGTTGTGGAGCCTAAGAGTGCGTACCTTGTGATGAAGGCATGGTCTCCTATTTATAGCGGAGGAGAGAGAGAAGACGTGCGACAATCGGGGCGAGAATCTCGCGGCCCGTTTCAATGATTTCATAGCCCATCTGAGAGGGAAAAGAGGAGAGATTGGCCCAAGCCCACACAACCATAACCGAGTGGGGGCCACTCGGTCATGCCTTGTTTTGCCCTTTCCTTGGTTTGGTTTTGAGTGGTTCGCATACCTAAATTTCATTCCAGATTTACACATTGATTCAGCTCGAATCTCTCAAAACTCAAAACATGAAAGTTGTAGATAATTATCTTATATTTCCATAGGATTTTTAATCAAATCAATCGAAGCTCGTATGAGAGAGTTATACCCAACAAACCAAAGTAATGTCGTACCCACTCGGCATAACCGAGTGGGTTATGAAAAGTGAGGGGCATTGGTCATCCGCCCACTTGGTCATGATTGAGTGACCCCCCACTTGGTCATGGCCAAGTGGGTCTTCATTCCCTTGGATTTGAGGGCCTCTTTTTTCTTTTGTCTTGGTTCAGATCCAACTTCGCTCCAATACTTGACTCTGAGCGTTAATAATGCAGGTGCATCAATTTAGAGCCCAATTTCAGTCTTGATGAAGCTTGAATCTCTCAAAACTCAAAACATTAAAGTTTTAGATAATTCTCTTATATTTCCGTAGGAATTTCAATCATCTCAATTGGAGCTCATATGGGAGATTTATGCCTAAAAAACCAAAGTAGTGTCGTACCCACTCAGCATAACAGAGTGGGTCCTCCCCACTTAGTCTCGGCTCGACCTCTTGCTCCATCGGCTTGTTTCCTTGATCTCCGATAACCCGTTGGGTCTTTGGGCTTCATGTCCATGTCTCATGACTCTTTTAAGTCTTGTGATTCTCCAAGTTTATAGGGCATATCAATTGCTCGCTACTCTTTTAGTCGGGGGCTCCAAGTGAAAGAGTATCTTGTCCTGTAAACTTTTGAAGATTACTTCTCTTTTAGCTACTTCATCTTCTACGCATCCTCTCGAGCTTATTTTCACACCTTGATTTTAAATTTCTAGGCTCTAGTGATTTTCAATTCCTTTGCAGAAGTATGAGGTAGATATACTAGTAAGTTCGCTTTCCATAGATGTCAAACTGTGCACCGAACAATGAGTTTGATTCTGCTCCCAGTTATGGTGTTGTGTGTAGGACAATAGGTTTACACTTTCTTTTCACTTGTTGTCGGGCGGTGAGTAAGACAATGGGCTTCAGTTCATTTTTCCCTCGTTGCTGTTGTATCATATTTTTTAGTATATGAGAAAATGAGTTTTGATGCAAAATATATCTTTGAGATAATCATGTTTCGAAATAAGCTTTCACATTTCGAAACAATGCATAAGTAGTTTTTAGGCGTGCTAGCTTAAATGTTTGAAAGAATCCAAATGCATGTATGACGTTTCGAAACCAAGTGTCTATGTTTCGAAACACTGTTCTTATATGTTTCTATATATGTTTTGAAATGGTCTTGGTCTAGGTTTCATTGTTTGCTAAATCTACATATCATATTTTGAAACCTATATTGAATTTAAGAAATATGTTTCGAAACCCACCCTATCATGTTTCGAAACCTATGTCTCTGTCTGCAGAACATTCATCTAATTTTGAGTTGCATATGTTTTGAAATAAGTTTTCAAAGTATGTTTCAAAACCTCATGTCTATGTTTCGAAACTTCTGACTTTGTGTCAGCAGAATATTTTCAAAACCAGGTAGCATGGGAGCTGAATGTTTGTTTAATCAAAAAACATTTAAATATCCTTTTAAATTAATTTCTCCATGCCCTGCAATCTCATTTGTTAAATGTGTAAGTAGAGACTGTTTGTATATCCTAATGTCCATAAGATTCCTCAAGGACATTGTCTCCCACTTGTCTGTGTCTCTAAGTGCTTTCTCCAGCTGGAAGCTGTGATGTTTCGAAACCTGATGTTCATGTTTCGAAACCTTGGTTTAGTTCTATGATGTTTCGAAATACAGTATATATGTTTCGAAACCTACTTTTTTGATCTTGTCTCTAACGCCTATTTTCAGTCAGAACTTTGTTTCTTAATATATATAGTAGGTCTTTAAAGATGAAAAGATAGATAATACACAAAAAAAGTGAAAGCAAGCACTTATTCATCCATACTCTCAAGAGACACAAGTTACACTCACAAGCACATATGAACAAAAACAGTTGAGAAAGCATTCAACAAAAATCCTTTGTATCCATTTTCAAGTGTGATGTGTGAAGTGAAAAAGGAGAAGCAAGCTAAAGCATTCTTTCATCTATGCTCTCCAACTCTCAAACCAAAAAAGGTTTGTACAGCCTTGTTTTGGTAAGTCATTTTCATTACGTAAATCCATTGGGCTGTAAGAGGTAAACTTTATTTATCTCATTTAAAGTTGTAAGGTTTGAGTTGAGCCTAAAACTCACAAGTTGTAAGGTTCGAGTTTATCCCGAAAAAGCTCATTGTGGTAAAGGTTTGAGTTAAGCCATAAAAACTTACTGTGTAAGGTTTTAGGGTGAACTGTGGTAAAACCCTTGGTGTGTTGATCACTAAGTGAAAAGTGATTGTGGTTGAAAATCCTTCAAGTGGGTAAGCTTGAAGGTAGTGGAGTAGGCAGGTGCCGAACCACTATAAATCTCGTGTGCTCGTGTCTTGATTATCTCATTTGTTTATTGGTGTTGTCTGTGTATTCAATAGAATCGTTTTTCAAAAGTTAAAGAAGTTTCGAAATAAACAAACCAGAGAACAAGGTTTCGAAACATACTACAATAGGTTTCAAAACACACCTTCCAGTAAGTAAGATTTCGAAACATACTCACCTGTGTTTCGAAATATACTTAACAGAGAGGTTAGTTTCGAAACATACTCCTTTAGGTTTCGAAACCTAGTATCCTATTAGCTAAAGTTCATCAAGTTTCTTAAAATCACCCAAATCCCAATTCATCCCCTTTTGGGATATATTTGCCATTATATAGAACTAACAATTGGGATCAGAGCGAGGTCTCTAAGTGTTTTGTAGGCCTAACCGCCAAAGAGCAAAGATCCAAATGGCATTCAATACCGATTTCAAGTTAGAAGGACAGAACACCTCAAGACCACCATACTTTGATGGCTCGAACTACACCTATTGGAAAACCAAAATGAGGTATTTTCTAATGCAAAGTACTGAACTGTATACATGTATATCTAGTACAATAACTTTACCGGAACCTCCTACTAGTGGTTGGAGTGAACAAGAAAAACACACAAATCAGATAAATGCCAGAGCTGTCAACATATTACAGTGTGCATTAAGTCCAACCGAGTTTAATAGGATCATCTCATGTAGTACAGCTAAAGAAATTTCGGATCACTTAAAAGTAACACACGAGGGAACAAAGAAAGTGAAAAGCACCAAAATTGCAATTCTCACTAGTGAATATCAAAACTTTGAAATGCATGCTAGTGAATCTATTAAGGAAATGTTTACTAGGTTTAATGACATTGTAACCAACTTACAAGCCCTAGGAAGAACAATCACCACAGAAGAAAATGTTCAAAAGATCTTAGGAAGCCTACCATCTATTTGGGAACCAAAAGTCACGGCAATAGAAGAAGCTAGAGACACATCTACTCTTACTATGGATGATTTACTAGGCTCACTGTTAACTCATGAGATTAAGCTAAAAAGAAAAGATTCGAATGAGTTAAAACTAAAATCCTTAGCATTAAAAGCCAAAGAAGATGATGAAAGTGAAATGAATGATGAAACTGAAGATGTAGCATTGCTCACAAAGCGTTTTAACAAATTCATAAGAAAAGGAAAATTTCCTAAAAGAAAACTCAATGATAACAAGAAAATTTCCAAAGAAATTACTTATGAAATGAAGTGTTTTGAGTGTAAGAAACCAGGACACATCAAGGCAGACTGTCCACTCCTCAAGGCTCACAAGAAAGGCAAGAAAAAGAGAGCATTAGCTACATGGAGTAGTGATGAATACTCCTCATCAAATTCAAGCGAACAAGAAGAAAATGCTAACTTCTGTCTTATGGCCAAAGGGGAAGATGAGGTAAGTTTCAATTCATCTAGTTGTGATTCATGGCCATTTAATTCCCTGCAAGATGAGTATAACTTATTATTGGATACTTGCAATAAGATTCTAGCCAAAAATAAAATTCTAAAAATGTTTTCAACTGACAAAGAAAAAGAAAACTATGATCTGAAAACTACTTGTGTAGACCTATAAAAGATCATGAGAGAAAAAGACAAAGAAATTGAAAACTGGAAAATCAGATTTTCAGAATTGGAAAACAAAAACAATGACTTATTAGAATCTTTCGAAAAACTCTTAGAAGGAAAGAATAAGCTAGAAATGATTTTGGGAAGTCAAAAACTTTTCGGAGACAAAAGAGGGATAGGTTATACAACTAATACACCATCTACTTCAACAACAAAATTTGTTAAAGAAAAAGTACCATACAAGCCACCATCACTTAAAAAACATGCTGGTCACCATTTTCATAATCAAAGCTTCTATAGAAGAACAAATGTGACTTGTCATTATTGTAACAAGAATGAACATCATATCAAACAATGCTATATCAGAAAAAATGCTTATAGATTAAATTTGATTTGGATTCGAAAAGCTAAAGATGACATGATTGCTAACATTGTTGGACCCAAAGAGGTTTGGGTACCAAAGGTACCAATATGATGTATTTCTTGTAGGCAAGCTTGGCATCCAAGGAGCCAAAGAAGAAATAGTATCTTGATAGTGGATGCACCAAGCACATGACGGGAGACAAGACTCAATTCATCTCTCTCACCTACAAAGAAGGAGGTAATGTTATCTATGGAGACAACTCAAGAGGTAAAATACTTGGCCATGGCATAGTTGGTTTAGGTAGAACCAAAATTGAAAATGTATGCCTTGTTGATGGTTTAAAACACAACTTGCTAAGTATAAGCCAATTATGTGATAAAGGTCACAAGATCATCTTTGAATCAAACAAATGGAATGTATATGATTTGAAATCAAATGAACTTATTTTTTCTAGAAATAGACATGGAAATGTGTATGTTATCTGGCTTGATGATATTGTGCTTAAACATGAAAATTGTTTGATTGCCTCAAATGCAAATCTGTCTTGGATATGGCATAAGAAGCTAGGACATGCTAACATGAACTTAATTGATAAATTAGCTAGAAAACATCTAGTTAGAGGCTTGCCTAACATAAAATTCAAAAAGGATCATGTTTGTGATAATTGTATGAAAGGTAAACAAACTAGATATTCTTTTAAGCCTATTAACTCGGTTAGAACATCTAAACCTTTAGAGTTACTTCACCTAGATCTGTTTGGCCCTATGAGGACTCAAAGTCTAGGAGGAAAATCCTATACCTTAGTCATAGTAGATGATTTTTCGAGGTTTACATGGGTATTATTCTTGGGAAGCAAAAATGATGCATTTAAATCATTCTCTAGATTATGTAAAAGACTCCAAAATGAACAAGACTTAGAGATAAAGCAAATAAGAAGTGATCATGGTGCAGAGTTTGAGAATCAAGAATTTAAATTCTTTTGTCAAGAAAATGGAATTCATCATAACTTCTTAGTTTCTAGAACACCCCAACAAAATGGAGTTGTTGAAAGAATAGAACTCTCATAGAAATGTCCAGAACTATGTTGCTAGAAAATGACTTGCCAAAGTATTTTTGGGCTGAAGCAGTAAATAGAGCTTGTTATGTTCTTAATAGGGTATCAATAAGACCTATCATCAAGAGAACCCCTTATGAACTGAATAAACACAGTAAACCCAATATTTCGTATTTCCATCCTTTTGGGTGTAAATGTTTTATTCTAATCAATGGAAAGGACCATCTAAGAAAGTTTGATGCTAAGAGTGATGAAGGAATATTCATAGGTTATTCATCTCAAAGAAAGGCCTATCGAGTCTTTAACAAAAGAACACTAGTCATAGAAGAATCAATTCATATAGTGTTTGATGAAAATCCAGAAATAAGAAATAATGACGATGATCTAGAAATCATTTCAAATAAGATAAATTAGCTTCAAATCAATGAAGAAGAAAATCAAACCAATATTCAAAACCCTGAAAATCAAAAAGAAGTCTCATTTCCAACAGAAAGAAACTATGTCAAAAATAGTGAAATCATAGGAGATCCTAGAAAAGGAGTATCAACTAGATCTTCTTGTAGAGCAAATAGCAATCTAGCTCTAATTTTTCACATAGAACCAAAAAGTGTTCAAGAAGCTCTAAATGATGATGGATGGGTTGAGGCTATGTAAGATGAACTAAGTTCGGTATCTTGTACCTGAACCATTAGATCACCCTATCATTGGAACAAAATGGGTATTTAGAAACAAGCTTAATGAGAATGGTAACATCATTAGAAATAAGGCTAGATTAGTTACTCAAGGATATAGTCAAGAGGAAGGCATTGACTATGATGAAACCTACGCTCCGGTAGCAAGATTGGAAGCTATAAGAATCCTATTATCTTTCTCATGCTACAAGAACTTCACCTTATACCAAATGGATGTTAAGAGTGAAGGATCATCTCGAGGATACATAGCATGCAACGGAAGCGTTTTTAAATAAAAACTTTCCTCGTATTCATTAGAATCTAGGAAACTTACTTTTCCTACGGATTACCGGATGGAATGAAGCGACAGGCGGAGGATGGGCGGGAGCTTCTTCTTGTGGTGGAGACGACGGCTGTCCTGCAATCCTTTGACTCCTTCGCATCAGAACTTGAAGGCTCTCTTCCGATCTTCCAAGGTATGACTCAAAACTCGTGGCCTCTCTTTCGGTGAAGAAGAGTAAAAATCGACTTAGATGAAAAACAACCAAGGAGAGAATATATAGGGAGAACCCTAGGGTTAAAACCCTAGTGGGCCAAACCCTAATGGGCCAAGTCCATTTAATTAATTTTCTAATTGAGTTAGCCCAATTAATTAATTAAAAACTAATGAACTATTATTTTATTCTAGCCCAATTAATTATGGACCATTCTGAATAAAATAATTCTCTCTCAATGTAATTCACCCAACAAGCCAAATGTATTAAATAATACATGAGTCATATCGAGCTACCCCGGGGACCAAAAGATAAATTATTCACGGCTACTAAAATGACTAAAATATCCCTGCTACCTAGTAGCCATATTTTGTTATTCTAAGTGTTCCAACTATCACCATATGGTAACACTGACCCCACGAATAATTTTGCATATGCAATGTCTTTGACCTACTAGTGTAATGACAAAAATACCCCTCTACGTAACACCCATCATTTAGAAAGGAATAATGTACTAACACATCTCTAAATGATTTCTACCATCCTTAGATCACTAGTCCAATAATCCGTGACTACTCGAATGTACTTGCTTATCATTGGGAGCTACCCAGAAGCACACATTCTTAAGTCACGTTCCCAGGGCCCTGGATTATTTGATTATTCTTGGACAATCACAAGGGGGTGAATCACAGAAACTATCTTGTATTAGTCCGTCTTAGCTAATTAGAAACCATACTCCCAACTCAAAAGGTTATTGATCTTTGATAGACCTCACCTACAGTGAATCTAAGAATATAGCTCTAGGTTCACTAGACCACCAACTAATACTCAAGTATTAGAGTACTCGTCCACGTAGTAGCAGTGATAGACTAGCTCCATGATAATTAGTACTTTGTCATTAGCTTCTATCACAGGTCCACTCTACGCATTCCAAATGCGCTTGTACAATTAGAGTAAACGGACTGTTTACTGGCTAAGGCAAGCCATCCTCCATTAGGATCTATTGCACAATGATCTTATCATGATAGAATGCCCAGTTCTATCAAAAGATCAAGAGTAATATTTTCTTGCTTATTAAGTACCCATGATTCATGCCTAACTGCGAAGAACGACCCATCACATGAATCACTTACTTAATAGCATGGACACTTTTCCAACAATTAAATGCAAATAATATATGTGCCATAAACTGACTAAAAGAAACATCATTACCATAAATTAAACAAAACGTGTCTTTAGGGCATACATTTCCAACAAAGAGTGCATTTCTAAATGGTTTCATTTCAGAGCAAGTGTTTGTAAGACAACCTCTCGATTTTGAAAATCCAAAATATCCAAATCATGTATACAAGCTTACTAAAGCCCTATATGGTTTAAAACAGGCTCCTAGAGCATGGTATGAAAGGCAAAGTAAGTTTCTTATAGAAAATGGATTTCAAAGAGGAAAGGTAGATACAACACTTTTTATCAAAAAGAAAAAGAATGATATATTGATTGTCCAGATTTATGTTGATGACATTATATTTGGATCATCAGATCCTAGTCTATGTGATGAATTTTCTCTAATGATGCAAAATGAATTTGAAATGAGGATGATGGGAGAATTAAATTATTTCTTAGGTCTTCAAATCAGGCAAACACCTAAAGGAACCTATCTAAGTCAAACTAAGTATATAAAAGAAATCTTAGCTAAATTTGGAATGAATGAGAGTAAGCCTATCTCTACTCCTATGAGTTCATCAAATGAAATTGATAAAGATGAGAAAGGGAAATCAGTAAACCAAAAGCTATATAGAGGAATCATTGGCTCTTTGTTATATTTAACAGCCTCTAGACCCGATATTGTATTTAGCGTGGGCATGTGTGCTAGGTATCAAGCCAATCCAAAAGAGTCTCATTTAAAAGCTACTAAAAGAATTTTAAGATATATCAAAGGATCTGAAAACTTATGTGTATTCTATGCAAAATCAAAAGATTTCAAGCTAAAGGCTTTTACCGATGCTGATTATGGAGGATGAAAAATTGATAGGAAGAGCACAAGTGGAATATGTCACTTTCTAGGAAATTCTTTAGTGTCTTGGGCTAGAAAGAAGCAAAACACTGTTGCTTTGTCCTCAACCGAAGCTGAGTATGTAGCAACAAGTTTGTGTTGCACACAAGTTTTTTGGATTAAACATCAACTAGAAGACTATGGCATTCATCTAGAAAGAACTCCAATCAAGTGTGATAACATGAGCACAATAGCTCTATCCAAAAATCCTGTATTCCATGCAAGAACCAAACATATTGAGATCAAACATCATTTTTAAAGGGATCATGTCCAAAAGGAAGATATTGTTTTAGAATTCTTAGACACAAACCATCAAGTAGCCGATATCTTCACCAAACCTTTGGAGACTGCCAAGTTCAAACACTTTAGATTGTGCCTTAACTTGCTAGAAATCAAGTTCTATATTTAGTTTTATCGAATTTTTGAATCTAAGTGTTTCTGCTTAAGGAAGTTTCGAAACATCTTTTCTATATTTTGAAACATGTGTTGTATCGAGTAAATCATGTTTTGAAACACCATATTTTCTTATTTCGAAACATAATTTCTAGAGAGTGTTATTTCGAAACATACTTGATCTATGTTTCGAAACCTGTTTTCCAGAGAGGTATATTTCAAAACATAAGCCTTATGTTTCGAAACCTAATGTCGGGATTATAAATACCCGAACGGTTTCAAGCCTTCATTCTGTCCGAAACTTTCTCTCTATTTCGAAACCTTAGCCTCCGAAACCTCTTTCTCGTTCACTCTCACTCAAAATCTATCTCAATCTCTCACTTCAATCTTGCAAATCAATCATGGTGAGATGGAAGAGGAGCGCCGAAAAGCACTAATGCACTCATGTCTCTCCATCTCCTCCTCCTCAAGAGTTCAACGATGATTTTCCTACTCCTCAAGCCTACCAATCCTTCAAATTGCTATTTGAAATATGTGAGGTAAATCCCGGTCACCCATTTGATATTGATGTGTTAGAAAAAGCAAACTTCTCCTACCTACCCTTGTTAAGAGATAGAAAGTGGTTGCAACTTTTAAAGTTTAGATCCCCAGTTTTTCTAAACTTTGTTCGAATCCTCTATTCAAATGCTCAAACACATTTTGATGGGCATGAGTATACTGATCATTTTCGCACTTTTCTTCAAAACACCGAACTTGAAATTAGCCCTAGTTCAATAGCTAAATTTTTGAACATTCCTGTTGAAGGAGACATCTACATTCCCTATACATTCAAATCTCTAGATGCTTGTAGAAAAATTTCAGGAAACCTAAATCTCAAAGAAGCTTTCACCAACTGTGACGCCACGTTCCCACTTATGGGTGCCACTCGTGAACAATTACTCAAATCGTCCACCTGCCGGGCCTTTGACAAAGGGAGGACCATGTTTCAAGATGAAACATCCTAGGTGGGAACTGGCTTGTCCTTCCCTTCCCTCATCCCCAGGATTCACTAGCGGAATTGGGCTTTAACCACACCGCATTGGCTATATAAAAAAAATCACTTTAAAAGGCCCAATTGCCATTTTCTTACTTGTTTTATTTTTTCTTCTTTCCAAGAAGTTCACCGGGCTCCTTGAAATTCACAAGCTCAATCAATACATTGATTGTACCAATTTTGGAGGAAAAACTCATCATTTTTAATTTTCCAAAATTTCGGCATTATTCTCCAAAATGCCTGAAATATCCATTTATTTTGAAAATTCCTCCGGGGCCCAAAATCAATTAAGAATTGCCCCAAAAATCCCCAAATTTTTAGAATTTTTAAAAAAAATTGGCCGGCGGCGGGCCCTGGGGCCCAGCTGCGCTCTGGCCGCGCGGGCTGGCTGAGCGCCGCGCACGCTGGCCATGCATGTCGCGCGCGTTGGCCATGCATGCCGCGCGCGGCCACTGCCGCCTGCACGCGCGCGCGCCCGCCCTCGCGTCCCTACCTACGTGCACGGCTGCTGCCTGCTTGTTGCTACTTACGAAATTTTCTTTTTTCTTTTTCTTTTTTTTATTCACTCCTTTGGGCCTTTAAACCCATATTTTCCAGAAATTACACCCCCACTAAATGCATTTAAAATATCCACTTTTCACATCCCAAAGCCTCTTTTCACAAACAAAAATCATATTCTCTAACCTCATGATTTATTCTAATAAATTACATCCATGGTTCTAGGCCTTCACAAGCCATTACCAACCATCAAATTACATTACATGAAGCACATACAATAAATAGGCTTCCCTAAGCCATAAAGCCACAATTTAAATAACCACATGCCTAGGCTTCTTTAAGCTATAAATTTACAACAAAATAATTAAACGCTATGAGCTTCCAACCACAAGCTTGCAACTCATCCCTTTCTCTTTAACATAAGAACAACCTACAAGGGGAGGATAAAACCTCATGAGCCACAAAGCTCAATAAGGGTGCAATGAACATAAGTATGAACAAAAACATAATATGTGATCCCAAATGCATGTATGCAACATGGTTAGGGCTTCCACATCCTCACAACCACCTTGGTTTGAGGCTTTAAACTACCCTACCCCACACAACCTCATGGCCATATGTCCTTGAGCATAAACAACATGCTAATGCACACACTCAAAGTTTAAATACATACTTACAACTTGCAAAGCCACCATCCCATGGGGCTATCCCTTACCTCATTCTTTTCTTTGAAGCTTCAAGAATCTCCTAGCTTCATTTCCCACTCTTCTCCTTAAGAGCTCCTTAAAACAAAAATTTAAAGAAGCTAAGCTACCATTAAAAGAAATGGAAGAAACTTACACACTAGTCTAAGGAAGAATACTTACATTCTTCTTTTTCTTCTTTCCTTTCCTTCTTCTCTTCATTAATTCCTTTCTTCTTCATTTCTTTCTCCAAATGGCCAAAGGAAGACCAGACTTCCTTACTTGCCATTTTATACTAGGCCTCCATATTTCAAGAATGAATCTAGGCCATTCACTAAAAACACAATCCTTGTACTTAAGGGAAACTTAATCTCAACCATCCATTTCAAATAAACCCATCCCTTCTCTTGGAGAAAACACAAGAAAGCACAATCCATGTGCTCGTTTCTTTTTAAATCCAAGCCTTTGGATTTTCAAGACCCATCCCCCACCCTTGGATTAAGTCCCATAAATAGATTTCTTTTCTATTTATTTAATTTGGACTAATTTTAAGACAAGTCTTGAAAGACATAATCACTTTCTTTTCCATTAAAGAAATTCTCTCCAATTTCACACCATTAATGGGTGACTAATTTCTTTTATTTCTCATTTTCTTTTTAGGCAACAACATCATGGCTTTCATTTAATACTTGAAAGACCATTAATTCACCAATTTGAATTTCATTTAAATGCCTATTCTTGCTTCACAAGATTATGCCATGTGTCACTAACCACCATCTCCCAATTTCTCATTTCCTTTTGGATTTTCTTCATTTTTCAAAAGAAGATCTCAACCTTCCATTTAAAGCACAATCCAAGTGCTTTGCTAGGATTTAATCCTAGCCTTCCACCCTTTTTAACTCATGATCTCCACCATTCAAAAATTAATTTTTAAAAAAAAAAAGATTCCTTAATTGAGTTGGCAATCCATGCCAACTTGAAGGATTTTATCTCATCCATTAGATCACTTCATTTTTCAAGAATAATCCTCCACCCTTGGATCATCTTGAATTTCCATTCCCTTTCACATTTAATTAAATCTCATATTTTCCAAGGCATTAATGGTGACCATTTACCATTTTCTTTTGGATTTTCTTTAATCCATATAATCATACCTCTCATTAAATGCTTGAAAGACTAATTTCAATTATTTTGCATTTAATTTAATCTCTCCAATTATACTAGAACAAGGCTTTGCCAAGTGTCATCCCTAAACACTAACCTTGGCTTCCAAGTTCCCATCTTATCCATCCATGTGACATTACCACATTTAATCACTAATTTAGGGAGAAATAATTATTTTCACAAATAATTAAATATCCACCACTTTCCCAATATTCCATAATTAAATTCCTTTATGGAATAAATTCCAAAATTCCTAAAATACCCTTTGTGAATTAATCCTATATATCTTCACATAATTACTAAATTGGGATTTAATTTGCTTACACACCTAATTCCACATAGGGATTATTTCCAATTTACCAAAATACCCTTTATTGGACTGCACTTTTCCAAATTACCAAAATACCCCTCTCATAGGGCACCCTCATTCTCAAGGATCCATCACCTTCTCAAGGGCATTTTTGGAAGTTTTCTTACTTCCTTTCTCACTCTCATAACACTAGGATTACTGGGTGTTACACCAACACAAATGCCTTATCATTTGATTTCCGTATCCTTCATATTATTATTTGTCAAGTCTTACATCCTAGAAAGGGAAACTATGCGAAGCTTTATCCCGAGGACCTATGGTTCATGGAAAAGCTTATGGAAAACAAATCGATCAATCTTCCCTCAATCATGTGTAATAAAATGGTAAATGCTCACACTCATCATAAACAATCACTTCCTTACAGTTGCTTACTTTCAGCATTTATCAAAACCAAGTTCCCATCTATCCAATCCTCATCTATTCTTCCGGTATCCAAACTCACTCTGTTTGATCATACATCCCTAACAAAAATGGGATACAGATATGATGATGTGAACAAAAGGTATACCAAAATGATCCATCGCCATCAAAGATTTAGTTTTGAAATGGATGCACAAGCGAAAGAACAAGCGACAAAAGAAGCTGAGGAAGAAGAAGACGAAGAAGACGATGATGCTCCAACCTCTGACGCTGGACCCTCCTCTAGAGTCACCCCTGACATGTTAGCATCGCTTCAGTCTACTATAGCTGAAGGCTTTGCATCTATGACTCAGAAGTTCGATGACGTCTTGGCTATTGAAGCCACCTTTAGGACTCAGCTGCAAGCGTTAAACGACAAAGTCAATGACAATCACCGCCAAACGAAAGACTACCTTAACAGTCTTAGGGATCAACTAGGAAACTTAGAAGAGTTGGTTGCGAGTCACCCAAGTCCTAGTGCTCCTAACTCCCCATCTCCCTAGTTTATTTTTCAGTTAAATTCTACGTTTTGTAATTGTCTATCTATACGCTCTCATATTGAATTCTTTTTTTGCAAAGTATTGGATGTTTGTTTTTAAATGTGTTCCTATTCAGTTACTCTTGATACTTTGCTTGTGTTCATGAATGTTTTATCTTGATTACCATATTTTTTGGTTATGATAAAAAGGGGGAGAAAATATGAAAAATGTATTGGATGCCTGAAATGTATGTGTGAAATGGATGCTTACTTAAGTTGGTATCAAACATTCGATTTTAAGCCTATTGGTCTTATGTTGAAACACTAACTCTTGGTACCAAGGAAATTTTTATGTTATGTAGTTTCAAACAAAAGCAAAAGAGGATGTGTCGCTTCAAGGTTGTATTTCTAACTCCAAAGTATGTTTATGGGGGAGTTATGTAAATGTTGAATGCATATTGATTTTTCAAAGGGTTTTCATCACTATCAAAAAATAGGGGGAGAATTGTTGTATCATATTTTTTGGTATATGAGAAAATGAGTTTTGATGCAAAATCTATCTTTGAGATAATCATGTTCCGAAATAGGCTTTCACATTTCGAAACAATGCATAAGTAGTTTTTAGGAGCGCTAGCTTAAATGTTTGAAAGAATCCAAATGCATTTATGATGTTTCAAAATCAAGTGTCTATGTTTCGAAACACTGTTCTTATATGTTTCTATATATGTTTCGAAATGGTCTTGGTCAAGGTTTCATTGTTTGCTAAATCTGCATATCATATTTCAAAACCTATATTGAATTTAAGAAATATGTTTCGAAACCCACCATATCATGTTTCGAAACCTCTGACTCTGTCTGCAGAACATTCATCTGATTTTGAGTTGCATATGTTTTGAAAGAAGTTTTCAAAGTATGTTTCGAAACCTCATGTCTATGTTTCAAAACTTCTGACTCTGTGTTAGCAGAATATTTTCAAAACCAGGTAGCATGGGAGCTGAATGTTTGTTTAATCAAAAAATAATTAAATATCCTTTTAAAGTAATTTCTCTATGCCCTGCAATCTCATTTGTTAAATGTCTAAGTGGAGACTATTTTTATATCCTAATGTCCATAAGATTCCTCAAGGACATTGTCTCCCACTTGTCTGTGTCTCTAAGTGCTTTCTCCAGCTGGAAGCTGTGATGTTTCGAAACCTGATGTTCATGTTTCGAAACCTTGGTCCAGTTCTATGATGTTTCGAAATACAGTATGTATGTTTTGAAACCTACTTTTTTGATCTTGCCTCTATCAGCTATTTTCAGTCAGAACTTTATTTCTTAATATATATAGCAGGTCTTTAAAGATGAAAAGATAAACAATACACAAAAAAATAGAGAGCAAGCACTTATTCATCCATACTCTCAAGAGACACAAGTTACACTCACAAGCACATGTGAACGAAAACAGTTGAGAATGCATTCAAGGAAGATCCTTTGTATCCATCTTCAAGTGTGCTGTGTGAAGTGAAAAAGGAAAAGCAAGATAAAGAATTCTTTCATCTATGCTCTCCAACTCTTAAACCAAAAAAGGTTTGTATAGTGGCTGCGCTTAACCTTGTGCATTTATTTCAAACAACACATACAAAATAAACAAAGAAGAAACAAGCATGCAGGCACAAGGCGTTTATACTCGCGGAGTGTACGAGTGTGCGCTGTAGCACAATTTAATTTTCTGGGAAAGTCCAAGTCGATTCACTGGGAGATCAAAACATAAATGAAATGCGGCGAAAGATTTTTATGCGCTGAATGAGTTTGTCAGACCAATTCAGCTAAATGATTTGTTTTTCAAGATTAAAAATAAGATGATGTTTTTGTATGGAAGCAATCTTGGGACAAAGCAATTTATGTGCCAGCCCACTGATTTACCAAAGAGATATCAAAATACTTAACATTAACTGATTTAAATTGAGGTTATGCAGTTAACTGTATCCCAAGATGATAATAGTTCTAAGTTAAGCACTCTCCATACATGGCATGAGGGAGTCTGGATTAAGAAACTATCATAAATTGAAATATAGATTAACACACATTTGAGATCCGATAACTAACCACAACTCAAGGTCATGATAGTTCTAGGTTAAGCACTCTCCATACATGGCATGAGAGAGTCTAAATTAAGAAACCACCATAAATTGGATTGCAGATTAATCATTCCAGCTTGAGTATGAAACCATTTCCAGTTTAAGTAACCTCCATACATGGCATGGAGACTCTAAGTTAGGCTTATGTTTCAACTCAAACCCAAAGATTCAATACACACACATTTCTCAATTCAAATAAGCATTGTGTTAATTCAATCGGAGTTCAGCTCTCTTGGGCAAATAGTGGCACTGGACACATTCCTTGCCTTGGCCCAAGCTTAAACTTAGCCACACATCTCCAACTAAAAATTAAAGAGACAGGAAGTAAAATGCTAGAATGTAATACAGAAACGTAAATAAACAGTTAAAGAACATTACAGAATGTAAACAAGCATGAAAAGAAATTGCAGAATGTAAGTAACTGAAAATGAAGAACACTGTATTGATGAAACAAAGTAAATGAACAACACTATTGGAATGAAAGAAAAACAGAACGTAAACAATGCTCTCTTCCCCTTATTCTTGCAGAAATGGCGGATGGGGGTCTCCCTTTGTGCTGAAGTCGACGATGAATATATATATGTACATATTCTGCAAATGGCCCTGGTCAAAGAAGAAATTACATCGCATGCCACCACGTTCATTTACGCGTGCTCTGACAGAAGATCACATGGTGAAGCTGCTGTGCGCCTGCTGATTTCATGAGCTGGGCTTCCTTTTTAATTTCATGGGCTGCTTGGAGCTGGGCCTTAATTTAACATTCAATTGTGGGCTTCAGTTTGATAATAGTGGGCTTCACGCTTCTGGACTTCAATTTCTTTTTCAATGTGCACATGCGTGGGCCCCAGTTTGGACTTCTTAATTTGATCTCCAAGTTAAATTGCAATTAGCCTTACTTCAAGTCCACTGGTTCACGCTACATACAAAGAATATATGTTATTGATATATTATATATTATATATATGTATGTCACGCATGAATATAGAATACATATATGTATTATATTTATATATGTTATATATTATGTTATATTATATTATATTTATTTTTACTATTTTTTTATATTATAGATATTATATATATTTTTATATTAATTTTTTTAAACCTGCATATAACCACAAATTGAATATAAATATTCAATTAAAACCAATGTTAAGATTAAACTAGGGGTAAAAATATAATAAAATTTTGACATTTTTGAGCATTAATCATATAGCCGTGTTTTGGTAAGTCGTTTTCATTACGTAAATCTATTGGGCTGTAAGAGGTAAACTTTATTTATCTCATTTAAAGTTGTAAGGTTTGAGTTGAGCCTAAAATTCACAAGTTGTAAGGTTCGAGTTTATCCCGAAAAAGCTCATTGTGGTAAAGGTTTGAGTTAAGCCATAAAAACTCACTGTGTAAGGTTTTAGGGTGAACCGTGGTAAAACCATTGGTGTGTTGATCACTAAGTGAAAAGTGATTGTGGTTGAAAATCCTTCAAATGGGTAAGCTTGAAGGTAGTGGAGTAGGCGGGTGCCGAACCACTATAAATCTCGTGTGCTCGTGTCTTGATTATCTCATTGGTTTATTGGTACTGTCTGTGTATTCAAAAGAATCATTTTTCAAAAGTTAAAGAAGTTTCGAAATAAGCAAACCAGAGAACAAGGCTTCAAAATATACTACAGTAGGTTTCGAAACACACCTTCTAGTAAATAAGATTTTGAAACATACTCACCTATGTTTCGAAACATTTTCAAAACATACTTAACAGAGAGGTCAGTTTTGAAACATACTCCTTCAGGTTTTGAAATCTAGTATCCTGTTAGCTAAAGTTCATCAAGTTTCTTAAAATCACCCAAATCCCAATTCACCCCCCTCTTGGGATATATTTGTCATTATATAGAACTAACAGTTGCTGGGCTGTAGGCAGGACAATGGGCTTGAGTTCATTTTTCCCACGTTGTCGGGCTATGAGTAGAGCAACAGGTTTGAATTTATTTTTTCCTCCTGTTGTCGGGCCCTAAGCAGGATAACGGGGTTGCGTTGGTTTTTTCCCTCATTATCGAGCTGTATGCAGGACAATGGGCTTGAATGTACTTTTACCTTGTTGCCAGGCTATGAGCGGGACAACGGGCTTGAATGTACTTTTACCTCGTTGTCAGGCTATGAGCGGGATAACGAGCTTGATTATACTTTTACCTCATTGCCGGGCTACGAGCAAGGCAATGGGTTTGAATGTACTTTTATCTCGTTACCGGGTTATAAGCGGGACAACGGGGTTAAATGTACTTTTACCTCATTGCCAAGCTGTGAGTGGGGCAATGGGTTTGAATGTACTTTTACCTCGCTGTCGAGCTATAAGCGGGACAACAAGCTTGAATGTACTTTTACCTCATTGTAGGGCCGTGAGCGGGGCAATGGGTTTGAATGTACTTTTACCTCATTACTGGGCTATAAATGGGACAATGAGCTTGAGTTTATTTTTCCCTCGTTGCTAGGCCGTGAGTGGGGCAATGGGTTTGAGTTTATTTTTCCCTCATTGTCGGGCCGTGAGTGGGGCAACGGGCTTGAGTTTGTTTTTATTTCCTGTAAGCAGAGCATAGCAAATAACTTTCATAAAGTAATGTGTAACGAAAATGCTGACATTTTTTTAAATAAGTGAGTACATCCACTGTTTCATTTTGGGTCTTATTGTTGCCTCTGAGCACGAAATACACAGGTCATGCACAATTTCAAAAAGTTTAGCTTCTCGATCTTTAACATAGGCTCTCTTCAATGTGTCTGAATTTTGCTCCCAGTTTTCTCTTTGAGGGCATTAATGGTGGTTGACTGCCTTCTTCTAAGGGCATGTCCTTTCGTGGCTTGTCTTGGTGGAATAGGAGGAGTCGCCTACCATAGTTTCATCACCCGAGATGACTTGTATGGGCTCATGAACTAGTTCATTGTCTAAAGGTGGATTCTTTCCATAATCCCTTCCTCTCTCTTGACATCTCTGATTTGATCTCTCCCATTCTTCCTGTCTATCTTCTCCTCTTCGAGGCTTCATGTCTTTGACCTGTACATACCTACGAAGATGTCCTTCACGAACTAGCATCTCAATCTGATCTCTCAACTCCCGACATTGGTCAGTGGAATGACCATGAGTTCTGTGATACCTATAATATTCTTCTCTATTCATCCCCATGGGATGGTCAACCTTTTTTGGGAGTCTAATAAGACCTGACCCATCGATGGCTATAAGTATGGTCGATTAAGGTTGAAGAAGTCTTGTGTAATGGTGGAACTAGGGTCGAGGTATATCTGATCCTCTAACCCGTCTGGAGTCTTCTTCATATCACGTTCCTTTCTTTTTCGCTTTCTGTCCTCATTCCCACCTACAGCTCTCATAACTTCCGTATGGTGCACGTATTTATTTGCTCTAGCAAACAAATCTGTTATGGATGTTGGTGGGTCCAAATATAATGATTCTTATGGGGAAGTTAACCGTAACATAGCAAACACTGCCATTGCAATTGGTAAATCATGAACTTCAAGGGTGGTATTCTGAAATCTATCTACATACTGACGCAGAGTTTCTTTATTCCCTTGTCGAATATTGAGCAAGTATGTGGCATCCTTTTTTCTTTGACTATTAATCATAAATGCCTTAACAAATTCTATTATGAGCTGACCGAATGAAGAGATAGAGGCCTCAGGTAAACTATTGAACCATGTTCGGGCATGCCCTGACAAAGTTAAGGAGAAGGCTCGGCACATTATGTCATCGCCCAATCCGTGCAATATCATCAACGACTCATAGTTTTAAATGTTATCATAGGGATCATCCTTGCTGGAATAGGGAGTGATTTAAGGCATCTTGAATTTTCTGGGCAGTGGCTTCTCCAATAAATCTGTAGTAAACGGACATTTTCTGCGTTGTTGCTCCTCTGTGGCTGGGATCAATTTCTTTCATTCAAGTACTTCTTCGACTACCCATTTCATGTTATCCCGTATACTTGTTGTTGTTTGGTTATCATGTCTTGTTGACGTGCTGGCTCCAGTTTCATGGTTTATCCACATTTGGGGGCTTCTAGCCCAATTTTTCTTTCATAGGCTCTCATTTCTTTGGGGCATGGCACGAGGATTCTTCCTTGGTGGTGGTGATCTATCCTCCCGATGAGGAGTAGATCGGGAATGAGAATCAGAAGTGGCCTCTTGATAGGAATCAACTCCCACCTCAGGCTGAGGCTCATGCGGTGGCATAAACTTTTTCAAGGTATCGGGTAACGTCCCTCCAAGCATCATACCTTAGAGTATACCAGCCATGTCTTGAACTGCCTGCATGCCCTCAACATGTTGCTATCTCAATGCTTCATACTCTTCCCACAGGACCATACGCAGTGGCTATCGTGAAGTCCCAACTTGATCAACGGGAAGTGGCCCTAAGCCAATGTTAAGTGGAGGTGGGACTAATTAGTTCCCCACCTGCTGGCTCGGCGAAACGGAGCGATCACCTCCTTGAGGTTGAGCATTATGAGGGGGTGAAGGTGCTCCCTGTGGGTGAGAATCGGGAATAATGGGAGGTGCTCCCTATTGTTGAGAGTTCCGTGGTGGTAGGAGTGTTTCTACGTCTTGAGAGAGAGTTCGTCGATGTCCACGGCTGTTTGTCATTCTTAAGTTGACTTTTTGTTTTGTGTTTCCCATAGACGGTGCTAATTGTTGTTGCCAAAATACAACAATCTATTTTTTTTTTTACGTGGGAGAATGTAAGGTGCGTGATTGACCACGAGAGTTTCTAGAGACTTGCAAGTCTTGAGGGTACTAAGAGTCAAGTGTCCCGAGAGTCTTGTCACTAAGGTGCGATGAGAGTAGAATCTCGTCTCCAACGTGCACGTGCGCTGAGGGTCTTGTGACCAAAGCGCTGAGGGTCTCGTCACTAAGGCACGCTGAGGGTCTCGTGACCAAGGTGACCAGAGGGTCTTGTGACCAAGGCGAGCTGAGGGTCTCGTGACCAAGGCGCACTGAGGGTCTCGTGACCAAGGTAAGCTGAGGGTCTCGTGACCAAGGCGCGCTGAGGGTCTCGTGACCAAGGTGAGCTAAGGGTCTCATGACCAAGGCGCACTGAGGGTCTCGTTACCAGGGCGAGCTGAGGGTCTGATGATTTGGTGGCCCAAGATAACCAAGTGGCCTTGGATAATCGAGTGACCTTCATAATCGAGTGGCCCTCTTAACCGAGTGGCCTTCATAACCGAGTGGCCTCATAATCGAGTGACCTTCATAACCGAGTGACCCTCATAACCGAGTGACCCTCATAACCGAGTCACCTCTATAACTGAGTGGCCCTCATAACCTAGTGGCCTTCATAATCGAGTGGCCTGCAAAACGAGAGCAATGTTAGGGCATGGGTGGGGGTCCCCGCACAAACCCTCTGATGCCTAAGTTAGTTCTCGGGAGCCAAAAGTATGGAATTATGTTGAGGGGCCCAAGAGTGCGTACCTTGTGATGAAGGCATGGTCTCCTAGCGGAGGAGACGTGTAACAATCAGGGTGAGAATCTTAGGGCCTATTTTGATGATTTCGTGGCCCATCCGAGAGGGGAAAGATGAGAGATTAGCCCAAGCCCACACGACTATGATCGAGTGGGGGGCCACTCGATCATGCCTTATTTTACCCTTTTCCTTGGTTAGATTTTGAGTGGTTCCCGTACCTCAATTTCATGCCTGATTTACATATTGATTAATATCGAATATCTCAAAACTAAAAACATGAAAGTTGTAGATAATTCTCTTAGCTTTCCATAGGACTTTAAATCAGCTCAATCGAAGCTCATATGAGAGAGGTATACCCAAAAAACCAAAGTAGTGTCATACCCACTCTGCATAACTGAGTGGGTCATGAAAAGTAAGGGGAAATTGGTCAACCGCCCACTTGGTCATGACCGAGTGACCCCCCACTCGGTCATGGCCAAGTAGGTCTTCATTTCCTTGGATTTGAGGGCCTCTTTTTGCTTTTATCTTGGTTCGGATCCATCTTCGCTCTAATACTTGACTCTGAGCCTTAATAGTGTGTAGGTGCATCAAATTAGAACCCAATTTCAGTCTTAATGAAGCCTGAATCTCTCAAAACTCAAAACATGAAAGTTGTATATAATTATGTTATCTTTTTATAGGACTTTTAATCATCTTAATCGAAGCTCGTATGACAGAGTTATACCTAAAAAACCAAAGAAGTGTTGTACCCACTTGGCATAACCGAGTGGATCCTCCCCACTTGTTCTTGACTCGACCTCTTGCTCCTTCGGCTTATTTCCTTGATCTCCTACAACCCATTGGGTCTTTGGGCTTCATGTCCATGTCTCACGACTCTTTTAGGTCTTGTGATTCTCCAAGTTTACAAGGCATATCAACCCCACTCATGATTTGGAGTTAGCAGCGGTAGTATTTGCATTGAAGATATGGCGACACTATTTATATGGTGAGAAAGTTGAAATTTATACAAATCATAAGAGTTTACATTATCTTCTATCCAAAAAAGAATTGAACATAAGGTAGAGACATTGGGTCGAGTTATTTAAGGACTTCGACTGTGAGATTCTATACCATACAAGAAAGGCTAATGTGGTAGCCGATGCTTTGAGTCGGCAAGGAGCTTCTATGGCTATGATGATGGTTCAAGAATGGAAGTTATTGGAGCAATTGAGTGCTCTATCTATTTCAATCCTAGAGGATAGTACAGTGATGAGTTGCGCTTATATGAGGATGCAACCCGAATTATTTGATTTAATCAAGGACTAGCAATCAAAAGATGAGAAGTTGGCACGAATTTTGGCAGATATCGAGAAATTTTCTCCTTTGGGATATACTCTACGGAGTGATGGTATACTCTTATTTCAAGGACGTATTTGTATACCCAATGATGGACATCTTAAGCAAAAAATTTTGAATGAAGCGCACAAGAGTCGTTACACTATTCATCCAGGTGTTGTGAAAATGTACCACGACCTAAAGCAGCAGTATTGGTGGAGTGGTATGAAGAAATATGTAACCAATTATGTTTCGCAGTGTTCAGTATGCCAACAAATTAAGGCGACACATCAAAAACCCGCAGGTTTATTACTTCCATTACCTATTTCGGAGTGGAAGTGGGATAATATTGCCATGGATTTTGTGATGAGTTTACTCAGGACTACTAGAGGCTATGATGTTATATGGATGATTATTGACCGTTTGACTAAATCAACCCATTTTCTTCCTATTAAGAAGACTTATCCATTGAATAGATTTGCCAGAATTTATATCGAGGAAATCGTGAAGTTACACGGTGTTCCATCCACCATTGTATCAGATCGAGATCCTAGTTTTACTTCTTATTTTTGGGGAGCTTTGCATGAGGCATTGGGATCTCAATTAAAGTTTAGTACAGCATTTCATCCGCAAACAGACAACCAGTCAAAGAGGACTATCAGGACTCTCGAGGACATGTTGAGAGCTTATGTTATAGATTTCCAAGGTAGTTGGGATGAGCATTTACCTTTGGTGGAATTTTCCTACAATAATAGTTTCCATTTAAGTATTGGAATGTCACTGTATAAGGCTTTGTATGGGCGACCATGTCGATTGCCGATATGTGGGGAAGAGATTGGAGATAGGGCTTTATTAGGTCCTGAAATTGTTGAGCAGATGATAGAAAAGATTCAAGTTATCAAAGCAAGGATGAAAACAGCCCAAGACAGACAAAAGAGTTATGCAGACAAGCTATGACGAGACCTCGAGTTTGAGGTAGGTGACCATGTTTGGTTAAGAGTCATGCCTATTAAAGGTGTGCGAAGATTTGGCGTAACAGGGAAACTTAGTCCTTGTTACATTGGTCCATTTGAGATTTTGAGATGGATAGGGACTTTGGCATATGAGTTAGCTTTGCCACCTCAGTTGTCCTATGTTCATAACTTGTTTCACATTTCGATGTTGAGGAAGTATGTGCCAGATCCTCAGCATGTGATTGATTTTCAAAATCTTGAAGTTAGAGAAGACGTGTCTTACGAAGAGATGCCTACTAGTATTTTAGACCGGAAGGAAAAGACTTTGAGGAACCGATCAATTCTTCTTGTGAAAGTGCAGTGGTAACGACACTCGTTAGAAGAGGCGATGTGGGAGTTAGAAGAAGAGATGAAGCGTCTTTACCCCTCGTTGTTCGAGTAACCATGTACGAATTAAGAGGACCAAATTTTTTTAAAGAGGGGAGAAATTGTAATGACACATTAGAGGGTTTAGATTTTATTTTGAAATTATTGAATTTCTTAATTATTTTTGTTTGAGGGATTTTGGCCAATAATTATTTAATGTGGCAATTTAGAGAAATTGTAAAGGAGGAGAATAGATTTTTAAAGGCATTTATTTATGTGGAAACTAATGTAAGGGCATGAAAGTAATTTAGAGATTTAAATAATAATTAGAATTTAATTATTATTAAGAGTTTCTGTTCTTGAGAAAAATAGAGCGTGCGTGAGAATTGGAAGTCTCCAAGTTGTAAAAGGAGTGTGAGAGATGGGATTTAGGGCTACCTGTCTCTCTATATATATTCTCTCATAGTACATGTTCTTATCACGCCGCATAGAAGAAGAAGCGGAGAGCAAGAGAGACAACAGTGAGCATAGGAGAGTTGCAAGTTTGAATGATTCAATTGATCGTAAGGCAAGTTTCTTCTACTTATAATCCTTTCTTATGGGAGTATATTAGCATTCGATCTCAGTTATTCCAGATTGATTGCTCTAGTTATCAAGTTGTATCAGTTCTCGTTTTAGATATGTTAAATATATATATATGCGTATACAGTGAGTTTATATCAATTCATGCATGATTTCTCTACAGCGATTCAATTAAATATCATCGTTGAATCATCCCTAAAGTTATTCCATATCAGTTGGGACTTGTTTTCCCAAGTTTTAATTCAGAATGGTGTAGTTTTATTAAGATTTGTTCAAGAACTGAGTCTCTTTGTTTGTTCAATTCTGGGTTATCAAGTTGCAGACATCCGGATAGGTTCCCTCATATCCTGATAGATTTTTCAGAGTATGTGAGTGACATCCGGATGGCCTAGAGGCTATCCGGATGTGTCAAAAAGTTTTATGTGAGTGACATGTGGATAGCTCTTGCTCATATTCAGATGGCTTGGTGATATCCAGATGCTTCGTTTTCAGATCCGGATGTGTTCAGGAGTGATTATGAGTAGTATCTGGATGCCTTGAGTCGTATTCGAATATGTCTAATTGTCTGTGAGTGATATCCAAATGCTTCGTGTTGTATCCGAATGAGTCTAAGGCTTTTTGTGAGTGATATCCGAATACTTTTTATTGTATCTATATGTGTCCAATGGTGTTTGTGTCTTGTATCCGGATGAGACTTTGCTCATTCGGATGGCTCTCACAACCCATCCAAAGTTCATGTGTCTTGTATCCGGATGAGACTTTGCTCATTCGGATGGCTCTCACAACCCATCCAAAGTTCATGTGTCTTGTATCCAGATGAGACTTTGCTCATACAGATGGCTCTGACAACCCATCCAAATTTCATGTGTCTTGTATCCGGATGGGCCAATTCCATATCCAAATGGACCTATGGTGCATAACACTCACACCAAATTTCCATCCTTCTCATATTTGGTTCCAATATTTTCAAAACTCTAAAGTTAAGCATGCTCGTTAGAGTAGTTCTATGATGGGTGACCCCCCTGAGAAGTCTTCATGTTGCAACCCGTAAAATAAATAAATAACTAAATAATTAAGTAAATAACAATAAATTTTGTATTTCAAGGGAAAATACAAGTAAATCTTTGTATTCCAATATAATTGATGATGATCATAAGACACGTTTAACATTATTATGTGACATGTGTGATAATATGTGTATACATTCTGGTATGAGCATTGAGCATTACTTTCTATGGAGCACTACATATCGTGTGCTAGCATGTATGTGAGCATTGCATTATGCGCGCTAGGCAGCTAGTCCACGGGGATCCCACCAATTTCATTTTCAGTTTATGTTTTGGTCGCCTAATGTCGACTAGGGGGCTAGGGGCATATTACCCACATTATGTGCCTACAGTTTTTATATATGCAGGACTCACATTAGACAGGTATGTGTTATCAGATTATGTGGCCCTATAAGCCAACGTTGCATACCTGTATTTAGTTTACAATTTATGTGCATTACATTTTGTGAATGCAAATAGATAGTGGTTATACTCGGTACAAGTTCAGTAAGTATTTTATCAGTATCGATATTTTTCGATTTAGCTTCAGTTATTATTTCCAGCTTATTACTTGCTGAGCTTTGTAGCTCACCTTGTACTCTTCACCATTCCAGGTCCTAGCGGGGGAGTACCAGATGTGGGGCATAGCAGTAGTGGTCAGTAGTGTGTGTATGTGGAGCCGCTTAAGACCAAAGATGTCTAGGAGTTGTTAGTTTTATAGTGTCTTGTCAGTTTAAATTACTTTATATATCAGTTGAGGGATTTTTCCTTAGTAGATTATGTTTCCAGTTTATTTTGGATTCGAAGTTTTTATTATAGTTGTTTGAGACGTTTCTAGTTATGACTTGTTGAATTATTTATGGTATCGGATTTCAGTTGATGGTGAATTTTTTTTATTTCAGTCTTTCCCAGTAGCACCACTTCTCGGGCAGTTCTAGGAGAATGGGTGTTACAAAACTCATCCCAAAAGTCCTATTTATAGAATTACCCGGCCAATCACATTTCGCCACATATCCTGCCACCTATGCACCATCATCATGACTTCCCATATTCGGCCAATAGTTTCTTTCCACCTTGGGGTCATTTATGAGGCTTCATCATGACTTTTCATTCGGTTAATCACATTGCGCCACATGTCGCCTCAATCCTTGTGCGTTATTATTATTATTCATGTGCATCCAACCAAATTGTGCCACTTGTCTTGCCTTGTTTTGTGTGCCTTATCTCTATCTTATTGTCAGTTCATTTGGTTCTTTACTTTAACCACCCTGCTACTAGTTTTCAAAAATTATTCCTTAGCCCGAGCTTTTTGGGTAATTACACTTAGACCCCTTACCACTTGGTCTCCGGGCTATTTTTAAATTTCCCTTATACCCCTGGAGAAAGGATTTATAATGCTAATACCCTAGGGTTTCATTAAATTACACTAGTTCCTAGGTTTTTTAAAAATTGCACTTTTACCCCGACTTCAATAATTACGATTTTGCCCCTGAACTCCCATGATCCTTTGGACATATCTTTAAATGTCTTAAATCCATAAATATCATTTTTTCTCAAAAATCTGGGGTATTACACTCTACCCTCCTAAAAAAATTTCATCTTTGAAAATTACCTTACTTCTTGTCATCAAACAGTTGGGGGTATTTAGATCGCATCTCATCCTCGCGTTCCCAAGTTGCTTCTTCAACTGAATGATGTTTCCATAATACCTTGACCAAGGGTATTTCTTTGTTGCGAAGTTTTCGTACTTCCTGAGTTATAATGCGTATTAGTGTCTCTTCATATTTTAAGTCTCGCTGGATATCCAATGGTTGATGTTTTATTACATGGGCTGGGTCAGGCACATACTTTCTGAGCATTGATACGTGAAAGACATTGTGTACTGTTGAAAGTTCTGGTGGTAAGGCTAGCTGGTAAGCCATATTCCCAACCCTCTTCAGGATCTCAAATGGGCCTATATACCGAGGTCTAAGCTTTCATTTTTTCCCAAATCGTAAGACTCCCTTTATGGGTGTAACTTTTAAGAATACCTTATCCCCGATGGTAAACTCCAAATCCCTTCTTCTTTTATCTACATAGTTTTTCTATCTGTCTTAAGTCTTCTTCATGTTGTCTTTGATTTTCTGAATAGCTTGCACTGTTTGTTCCACAATTTCTAAACCCAAAATTTTCGCTCACCCACTTCATCTCAACGAATAGGTGATCTGCACTTTCTTCCATATAATGCCTCATAAGGTGCCATGCCAATAGATGCATGGTAACTATTGTTGCACGCGAATTCTATTAACGGTAAGTGTTTTTCCCAATGACTATCAAACTCTAGGGCACAACTACGAAGCATATCCTCTAAAGTCTGAATTGTTCTTTCAGATTATCCATTTGTCTGAGGATGAAAAGTTGTACTAAAACTCAATGGTTCCCATGGCTCCGTGCAAGCTCTTCCAAAAGTTTGATGTGAACCTTGGGTCCCTATCTGACATAATAAAAATCGAAACTCCGTGTAATCTTACTATTTCCTTAACATACAGTCATGCAAGTTGATCCATTATAAATGTCATCTAAACAGGTAAGAACTGAGTTGATTTGGTAAGTCGATCCACGATCACCCAAATAGCCTCATGTCTTGTTATTGATTTTGGAAATCCTACAACAAAGTCTATCATCACATGTTCCCATTTCCACTCTGGAACCTCTAACGATGTAGTAACCCTGCTGGTCATTGGTGCTCAGCTTTCACCTGTTGACTTATCAAACATTTTTCGACGAATTTAGCTATGTTTTCCTTCATATTCCTCCACCAAAACACTGTCTTTAGGTCACAATGCATTTTTGTACTTCCAGGATGTATGGAATAAGGAGTGGAGTGGGTTTCTTCTAAAATTTCTTGCTTTAGTTCCTCAAAGTTAGGCACGCACAGTTGTCCTTAATAGTAAAGCATGTTATCGTCGGCTATTGTGAAGTCCTTCTGCTTCCCGATATTAATCTCAACTTTGATGTATTCAAAAAATTAGTCTCCTTTCTGATGGCTCTTAATTCAATCATGGAGAATCGGTCGGACGGAGAGTGCTACCATTCGAGCATTAGAATTAGATGGTGTAGCAACAATCTCGAGGCTTAACCTCTTGAACTCCTTCCACAAAGGCTTTTGTACTGTCAAAGCTGCTTCTTAGTCCATTTTATTTCTACTCAAATTAATATTTATTTAAAAATATAATTATATTATAAATCTAATAATTATAATAAGTTAATTAGTTTGATATATTGTATTATTATAATAATTATAATAAATTAATCAGTTTGATAAATTAATTATTATAAGTAGTACTTAAATCTTAACAAAAAAATTATTATTTCATGGTTAGAATTAAAAATTTTAGTCAATAATGACGGGAAAATAGTTTATTAATGACGACTTATTTAGCCCGTCATTAAAATTTATCTTATAACGACAAAATTTATATTTAGTCATTAATAATACTATATTAACTACCAAAATTAATCCCGTCGTTAACTTTTGGTTGTTAAAACTCATTTTTCTTGTAGTCTTGTACTTGTAACTCGAGCCAAAGCTCGCTCGACATGCTAGAACGTTTGTAAACATAAACTCAATTTGAATTACCCGACACTGTACAACTATAATACTAGAATCGACGCCAAGAAACATGCAAATACACATATAGAATGCAGTGGCATAATGAGCATAAATGTGATACATAGTCCCTATAAACCATGGCCACGCTCGTCCATATAGAACAACATACTCAATGCAATGCTTGTGACCTGATGCCCAAATATTTAAAGTATGCTAACATGCCCATGACCAAGCACATAAGTCATATGATCACCCCCAAATGCAATAGCCCAAACACCGGCATTCATTTAACATGCACTGAAATACAAAAGACCAAGCCCAACCTACGCAGGCAGTATCCTACAACCAACAACACATTAACACCATCGCTGGAGCCTACCCCATAAATACACCTAGCTTCATTCCATAAGGAACCGAAGGGGAAAACAAACCCTCCGTAGTTGATGGACAAGACTTGGGCACTATACAGGGGTTATCTCGTTCTGACTCACAACAACTGTAATACCCCAAGAGCCCAGAGAATGGTAGTATATATCGATAATAAGTAAGGAAGGAAACAACACCAGTTTGATACCTTTTGGCCTGAATGTAGGCAAAAAACTCTCGGGTTAAGCGTGTTTGAGCTGGGGAAGCTTAAGGATGGGTGACTCCTAGGAAGTTCGCATAGACCCATTAGGGTAAGTTGTTCTAATCTTTCCTATCGTTCGATGCGGGATGTTACAAGTTGTATCAGAGCCGACCCTTGGTAAAGGCTGTCCGATGAGGGTATGGAGGTGCTAGGGCTCAAGGGCCTGTACAAGGAATGGCTTTTAGCATGTTTCTAGGATGGCAACCCCCAAAGGGGAGAAGATCTGGGACCAGTTGTAAGGTTGCATGACTAGGACGTCATATGCTCAAGGGGGGGAGAATGTAATACCCCAAGAGCTTAGAGAAGGGTAGTATATATCGAGGGAAAGTAAAGAAGAAAACAACACCAGCTGGATACCTTTTGGGCTGAATGTAGGCAAATAACTCTCGGGTTAAGCATGTTTAAACTGGGGAAGCTCAAGGATGGGTGACCCCTGGGAAGTTCGCATAGGCCCATAAAGGTAAGTTGTTCCGGTCCTTCCTATCGCTCGATGCAGGATGTTACAACAACCACGAAGAACAGGAAACCACCTAAAGTATACCCAAGGGTCTATAATATGCTCCAAACCTCATCTCTCGTAGCCAAGTAAGACACGAACACAGAGATAAATAATGGAACACTCATTTATATATATATATATAATCGACCCATGCAGCCCATAAAAACCCAAATATAACACCTCACAGAGTTATCACCCAAACTCGACCACTCCTCACCATCGAGGAAGGAAACATTGCAAGAAGGGTTTTAAAGAACTAAGAGCTTACAAAGGACAAGGAAGAGACTAAAGAAGCTGCATCAAGGAGTATATGGGAGGAAGAAAAATCAAATCTTCCTCCTTTTCTTTTCTTTTTTCTCTTCTTCTTTCCCTTGCTTCATCTCTCAACTGAACACCTCTTTGTAAATAATCCTCTCTTCTCTCAACACTCAATATATACACACACACACACACACACATATATATATATATAAGGAGCAAAGGAAAGTGAGGAAAAATATGTGGCAAGCTGGGAGGAAATGTTCCTCGACATGTCGCCTAAAAAATCAAGGTCTGGGTTAAGAGAGTGGCCTAGGAATTGTTGACAATGGTGGATATCCAAATACAATAAGACCACATCTGGATGTAATGGATTGATAATTGTGAGAGCCATCCAAATATGGCAAGGAACATCTGGATGAAAGAAACAAAAATTAAGCCAACTTATGTGAGTGGTATTCGAATGTGAAGAGGGGCCATCTGAATGCTAGAAACGTCAAGAAAAAAGGCATATTCAAATTCCTTGGAAGCCTATCCAAATACAAGACACATCTTTGGGGGAAAGAGATCTGAATGTGTTGGTGCTATCCGAATGCTAGACACAACAAATCAAAAGGGCATATCCGAATATCAAGAGGCCCATTCAAATGCAAGACACACAAAATGCTTCATGGTATCCGAATGTTAAGCCCCTCATCCGAATATGAGAGGTATTAAATTAACAACGGAGTTAATTAGGAGATTTTGGACAGTTTTGACATCTCTTTGTATTCTGGGCATAACTCTTTCTTCTGAGCTTCGATCGAGTTGATTCAAGATGATATGGAACAACAAGAAAAGGATCTACAACTTTCATATTTTGAGTTTTAAGAGATTCAGGCTGAATTAAGGTCAAAAATGGGCTTTAAGGAGACATCAAATTCTTGAAAGCATAGGGCATTAGAATGCCTTTGCTCATATCCGAATGTCACCAAACCATATCCGGATGTCTCACCCCCATATCCGAATGTCACTCACAAAAACTTAAAGAGGACATCCGAATATGCCTCTACCCATCTGGATATCACTCACACGAACTCAAGGAGATATCTAAATATGCCTCTAGCCATCCGGATGCCTCATACCTATATTCGAATGTCTTTGCTCCTTATCCGAATATACCAAGGCTTATTCAGATACCTTACACAACATCCGAAAATCCCAAGCTCATATTCGAATATAACATTATATACATTTGAATACTCCAAGCATATACGCAACACTTAGAGAATAATCATTAAAAACAACATACCACACATCAAGGCTAACCAATTCAACCTCAAGGCATGATAAACATTGTATAATTAGATTCGGGTCATTACATCTTGGGCCACGAATCAAGCCCCAATCTCTGTTGACCCTTCAGTGGCATCTTGGACCTCTCTGTTTTTGTAAGGAAATTTACTTTGATTGTTCTCAAAATAAATAAATTTAATTGTTATAGTTTGACAACAACATATATATATATATACGTATATATATATATATTAAACTCTATCTAACACTGGAGTCTATGAAAGACCCATTGGACCGAGAATGGAATATTAAGGTTGAGAGTGACTTGATTGATAGGTCAAAAGAAAGACAAAATACACATGTCAACTGAGTTTGACCTACAGTATCATCACCATTTGGAGCCAATTGACGAATTTTTTGCCAAATTGCCAATCTTCTAACACATTATTATTAACCCTTTAATATGTAATATTAATCCTTAATTTATTGAGGGCCCCACCAAATATGTAGCTTGGGTTGTGGAAATAACATTTTTTACATAAAAAAAAAAAAACTCTCTCTGGAGCATTTTATAAAATGTGGAGACTATGAGTAACACCATTAATTAATTAATTAATTAATACATTTTCCGTTTACTTCCGGGTTGCAAAGTTAGGGTTTCCCTAGGATGGTTGGGGGGTTGTGGGGGACGGGGACGCTACTTCGGCTTCAAACAACTAATCCGTCTCAAAGGCCTAACTTTGAGTTTGAGGTTGGTTGCAGCTGCCACATTTGTTAACACTCGCAATCTGCAATCCATAACCATATATATATATATATATATATATGCCTGCAAAGTAACAAGCGATTGTGTGGTTAAGCATCATCATCATCAGTAGTAGCGACTTAGGTGACGGTGACCAAGATGCATACTTGTTAATAACAGGTCTTATTTATTTAAATTTAAAAATAATTATAAAACATTTATATTTTAAGCTATAGAGATAAAATATAAATTGAAAGATTTGCTAAGATAAGTCGTAATTATCCATTTACAATTAATAAAGTTTAAAAAATTCATATTAATTTAAAGTATATAGATAAATGATATATTTCAAATATTTCCCAAATGAGTATACAAATGATCAACCTAGCTAGCTATTACTATCCCTAACATCATGCGATGCGATGTTGAAGATGGGCAGCAAGAGAAGACCTCGTACTAGAAACGACTCTAATTAGTTTACATGGTTGTAATCCAACACACGTACGTACACATAATGACATGCATAAATAATTACACCTACACTTAGGGTTTTGTGCTTGTAGTGGAACACCAGCACCAGCATATCCTTTGTTTCTTGCATGCCCGGAAGACATTCTATGCATAAGGAGGAATTAGGATCTCTTAGCTAGTGTTGGAGAGTTTGATAGATTATAGAGAGAGGGAGAGAGAGATAATTAAGCGAAATTGTGGTTGAGAGAGAGAGAGAGAGCCAAGAGGCTCCACTGCCTATGTGATCTCGCTTTCAGCATTAAACCTTCACGCAAGCAATCCATGAGTTGGGGAGAGAAAAGGAAATGAATTTATGAAATGCATATGCAGCATTTATAATTTTTAATTTTTGTTTCTAGGTTATTAATTGTTAAGTATTATCATCAATGTTGATTGCTCATTGGAAAATCAAAAAAAGGCTCAAGTGCATGCAGTTAGGGATGTAAGTGGTCTCTAATGGGTCCTAATTAATCTCTTCTAAGGGGAAAATGAGTACAATAATGAGGTATATATACCTATAAAGTTTATTTTAAAATCTTTTAAAATAAACATATAAATGGGATTAATTGAGACCCATTTAGATTCCTAAACAGTAAAACGTTTGGAGAACACGCTGATCCCCATATCCTATTGTGGTTTGGTAAATTTTTAGTGCTTTTAGTAAATTTTAACATTCAATAATTAAAATTTAACATTTATTTAGATCAATAATAATACGACACATCAATGGGTTCAGAAACTTTACTAGGTCGATGTAGCATTTCCCAATGTACGTGTGTGCAACATGTGTCTGAAGTTTCCATCTGTTCATATTTATTGATGATGTATAGTCAGAAGTTTTTGGAGAGAGAGAGATTGCGATAGCTACCACACCGTTCACCTATATATATGGTGAATTAGGTTTTGTTATAGATGGTTATGGGTAATTTGTTTGAATCATATTATTTTTGTGTCTTTTTAATTTTGATTGTGTGTAAATATATATTATCAGTTTACTTGTGGTGCTTAATTTATTCTGTATTAAGTGATATCAATTTGTTGAATTACCTAACAAGTTGTATTAATTAGGGATTGGTTTTTCCCAACAAATTAAATGGGATTGGTATAACAACTCAAACTAAAGCTTAATTGTATATATTCAGAATTTCGGATATAGAAATTATTTTTCTATTTTGGAGAAGAAGATTTATTTATTTTCTAATTATTCAAGACCACCTATTCTTCAATCTAGAGGCATGGGTCAGCCAATCTAGAATGGCACCCAAAACCAGCACAAGTAATGGAGAAACTTATTGCCGTTTTCCACAACACAACTAGAAAAACACCAAAACCTATCGATTAGAAAAGTTCAGCTCCATTGTCGTAGCCATGAGACCACCATGAAATCTCATTGATCAAGGAAAAAAACTTAACTACATTCCAAAGGCTTTCAACAAAATAATATCAGCTGGGCAATTAACTTAGTTTCCGTTGTTGCTCAACTACAACAATAAATTTATAGATAAAAAATCGCCTTAGGATGACCCACGTGCGACTTATCCGAATAATGGGTGACTTTCCTAGGGTGAAAATAGTAGTGATGGGTGACTCTTTCGAGTGACGGATGACTCTTCTGAGCGATTGATGATTGCTTGGAAAGAAGATCAGTTAGGGGCGTGGGTGAGTATCCCCACGCAAACCCTTCGATACTTAAATTAGTCTCTCATAAAAGTAGAATGCTCAAATGCAAGAAACAAATTTAAGTGTGAGAGATTGCATACCAAGTGAGGGGGAGGAGCCCCCTATTCATAGCGATGGGAGGTGATATTAGGTGTCGGGTGATCCGACCTTTTCGGCGAAAGCCTTGAAGGTCGTTTTAACCAGGTCTCACGAGGTGATTTTGACTCAGTCTTTCAGAGGTGATGGTATGCCAATGCATGGGTGCAGGCACATGAGCGCACGGAAGCAGGTATTGGCATGCGTTCGTGGCACCCCTAGGTGACCCCCACTTGGGGGTGTTGGTGGCATTGGCATGCGCAGGCGTGGGCATGGACACGAGCACTAGCATATGTGGACTCAGGTAAGGACGAATGCAGGAGTGGGCGGACAAGGGCGCAAGCACATGCAGGCATGCATAGGTGCAACAAACCTGAGTGACCTTACTCAAGGGTGTCACACCCCTGAGTGAACCCCACTCGGTGGTGGGGTCGCGCCCATAAAATGAGGCCTTAGCCCTTTATTTGACCATTGCTCCAACAACTCTCCCACGAGAATTCTCTCAAAGTTTCCTTACATCCAAAATTTCTACACGGTATAATACCTCATCCTTGTTCTTATGACACCCCTAAGAGTCCCTTATCCATAGGTGTTTTCAGATATCTTCACCCTCGTATAACCCTTATCCATAGGTGTCACTTTCGATTATACCTTTGAGTGACCCTCATCCATGGGTGCCTTCCTCGGCCTTACCCCCATGTGACCTTCATCCATGGGTGCCTTCCTCGGCCTCTAGTTTGCGTGCTCTCCATTTTTCTCCATTTTTTGCCCTAGCCATCTTGCTTTCAGTGTTCGTAATGGGTCATTTTTAAAATGTTGTGCCCCATCCGCCTCCTACTCCTAGCATATATATATATATATATCCCTTAGACGACTATCCACAATGAAGGAGAGGGAATTAGTCGGGATTCAATCTCATTTCCAAATTCCCATCGATCAACATATTAGGATTCCTACGCCGGAAGAGTCAGGTACCACCCTGGTAGGGGAACATGGTTTTTGGGTCTACTTGGCTTCTTTTAGAGCGGGTCTTCATTTCCTTTTGTCTAGTTTTGGCATGGAGTGGTTAGATTACCATTGTCTTGTTCCAGCATAACTTTATCCCAATGGTTAAAAGCTCAGTTGATTGGTTTCACCGTCCTTTGTCATAAATCAATATACTTCCCTCTATCGAGTTATTCAGTAGTTTTTATAAGTTGAGAAAAGTCAAAGGAAGGGGCATCTTTTTTACCAAATTGTAGGTCTACCCCCCCTCTTCCTAAAACTTCAAAATAAGATGGACTTTGAGTCCTGATGGATTGCGATTGAGCCTCTTCGTAGTTAGAAAATGTCGTTTCATTGGTGTTGGGATAACAAGCGGGACGTCTGGTCGAAGAAGCACCATGAGGTTGGGATTACCTGGGTTGTCTATCACCAAGTGATAGAAATATTATGTGCCCTTGGCACTTGCCCTCTTCTCGACCTGCTTACCCTAGAAAATATTACAGCCAAAGACATGCCCGGTGTAATACCCGAGAATTTGCAAAGGACTCAAGAGTAAATTATATTGGCCCAAGAAATGGAATTTACAAATAAATTGAGGTTATAGGGCAATTTCTTACCATTATGTATGCCCGAATCGACTACAAGGAGTGCCCTAAAGCCGATATGTTAAAGGAAAATGAGATGGTGTTAACGAGCATTTCGAGGCATGATTTATGGCATCGAAAGAAATTGGATTAGAAAGAATTTTTGGTACGATTAAAATACAACTATAATTTGAGCTAAAAAATCGAATTATCGCAAGAGACTTCCAGGAAGTCAATAAAACCCCAAGGAGGTTCATATTTAGAACAACCCTTCAATGGTTTTAGGAAGAAACAAAAGGGTTTACGACCAAAATGAAGATTCGAGCCTAAGTATAATTTCTCAAAATTGCCAGGGAGAGGTCGAAAGAACATTGTTTCCAAATCTTTAGGGATGAAATGGAAGGTTTAGGACTTGAGGGTCGTAATGGAACTATTAGGAAGCTCAGGGGCTTCAAGAAAAGGACCAAAGTGCAAAATGAGAAAAGGCAGGGGTCAAAATGTAATTTTTCAAAAGTTGGAGATTTAGCAATTTTCCATGGCTGACCAAGCTTCATCCACCACCTCCTATCACCAAATTCGATGGTGAAAGATTCAACGAAATTAGCCAAGGATGCTCTTGGGTCGAGCCTAGGCCCACATTGGCCACGAGGGTGACCAATTTTGCATGATTTCTGATTATTTCTTGGCCAAAATTTTGATGCATTGGTGGCATTTTTGGACTAATCTGGGGCAATTAGAAGCCTTAGGGAGGTTGGATTGACAAGCCATGAGCATTTGAAGGCTCGAATCACCTATAAATAAAGGTATTCAAAGATGCCAAAATAAAAAAAAAAATTAAACTCTCAGATTCGAGATTTCAGGAATAAATTGAGGGAAATTGAGGGCAATGGAGAAGGTGATTTTGTTCCCCATGTCCATAGGATCATCCCTGTGAAATTTGATCAATTTTTGTTGAGAAATGAAAGAGATATGAGGCTTCGACAGAAAAATGGGCTTCACCAAAAAATTGAGTTTAGCAGTCAAAAAATGGCTCCAATTAATCGATTTGAAGCTATAATCCTATAGAGGATGAATATAGAAAGGCCTAGGTTCAAACGGGAGGCAAAACGGAGCTCAAACGAATGAGATATTGCAAAAAAACTATAGCGAGACGCAGCTGCCGACGTGCTTGCCGAAGAAAAAGACCAGTGCATGCAGTGCACGTGCCAGCCTGGCCCCGTGAGTGGGGGAGCGTGGGAGATCAAAAAGGGGCGCATGAGGGCGCATCCCTTGCTAAAAAAAATTTGGAAAAAATGCCAAAAAATGAAGAAAAATAAAGTGAAAAGGGTTTGTGTTCAAAGTTCTGATGTTTACCTTTCGAGTTTCTCGATTTTTGCAACAACTAGACTCGTTTTGCATGCAAACAAAGTTTCTAGGTAAGTTCTGGAATTTTCTTTTGAAGTTCTTAGAATATTATGAATTTTTATGGAAAAAGATTTGAGAAAATAGTTTAAAATGTATTTATTTGGAATTTTAGAGAGGAAAATGGAAGAAAAATAGTAAAAAATGTGAAGAAATTGAAGTGTTGATATATTTTGTAAACAAATATGATTTTTAGGATTGTTGTACTTTAGTATTAGTGATTTGTGCAAATTTTGAGATTTGGCATGAAAATTGAGGTCTGGCATGCAAATCGAGGCAGTGCACATTTTTTGAGGTATTCCAAACTTCGTACTAAATGTGAGTGGTTTTTCCCAAAAGTTATACATGCTATGTATTGTCTATGTTGGGCATGATAGCCACGGTAGTGGTCAAGTTATATGTATTACATGAGCATCCTGTCATATTTATACATGTACTGTTGCACCGATGAATTACAATTTTTGCATGGCACAATATTATTGACATATTGATACTCATGCATGGGATTTGGATGTTCCCTTAATAGTGTAGCCATAATTCCCTAAGGAAAAATGATGGAACAACATTAGGATTATCCTGAAAGGAGGTCGGGTTCTGCCTAGGGTTCCATGCCGGGCCAGTGAGCCAAGGAAGTTATAGTAGGGCATGTGTTCATTTACGTTATTGCATCATGCATTCATGTATCATATTATTAAACTCTCACTAGAAGATTCATCTTTCAATTGGGTTATACCCCTGGAACATTCAAACATTCTAGTTGGGACTTGCAGTATAGGCAGGGAAGTGGTTGAGATGTAACGGCACAGAGTGACATGTCTGATGAGTTTCGCGTGTTGTTCTAGTATTTGGCTTCTTTAGGAGGATTCAATTATGTTTTAGTCATGTTGAGAGATTTATGATCCATTGATGAGTTGCCTTATTAAATGTAAGAATGTATGTATTACGAATAGTGTTTTGAGAAATTGATCATGTAATATTGTTCAATATTATTGAGGTATCATTTGATTGTATCTGAGGTATTCAGTTGTTATCCTTGAAAGATGAGACTCCATGTATTTTATAATTGAAGATATAATATCGTACAAATTTTTATGTTATGATTTAAGTGAATTCGGTTATGTACCATATCAGGTTTCGATTTTAGCTTCCTCATTTATGGTGATTACATGTCTTAGCTTATTGATTCTTATTTTGGTATGCTGAGAAGGTAGAACGAGATTGTCGGGGAATGATTTATATTGAGTTATGTTGAAAAAAAAAAATATTCCCAAAATTCCTAAGTTATTTAACTCTTGGAAAAAGCGGGGTGTTACACCCAGCCCCTCCAATCTCACTTTTGTGCTGCCATCGGCTATACCCAAGGATGCCTTTCAGGTCGAGGAGGAAAATGGCAATGAGAAAGAGGATAAGGGGTTTGAGAAAGAGGAAGTGGGGAATTCTTAAAGAGCTATCAGTTCTCCACCATCTTTCATATTCTCTCCTAAGCATTATTCCTCTGAGGGTAGAACCTCAGTATCATAGAAATTGCTTTTATTTTCCAACGTCGTGGATAACTTTTACTTTGATCCTTTATTTTGCAAGCATAAATCTATTCTGGGAGTAAATGCTCAAGTGATGCAATGGGAGTTCACGCCCGCCTAATGGGGAAGACTCTTATCCTCTCTTGCCACCAACTCTTGACTAGTTGCAAAGGCCTCCGTCTGGTGAGCAAGATCCTAACCCTCTTCCACCACCAGCTCCTAACTCGTCACGAAGGCATCTTAAAGTGAAGACGTCTAGAGCGGGTACTTCATCAACCCTTCCCCCCTTAGCGCCTTGAATCCTCAGCCCTAACATTGGATGTGCCCATGCTAGACCCCCCTACTCTTGAAGGTGCTATAGAAGGTCCTTCTAATTCCTCTGGCTCCCACAGAAGGGAGGCTTCCGACTCTCGCCTTTCTTTAGTGATGAACTTGAGTGGATTAGGGAAGATATTTGTCGACCTGTTTATCCCTTACCACATGGATCGAAGGAGGCTAAAAGTGGAGCTCCTAGATTTTCATCCAATTATTCCTCACATTGCTGATCCCTGACAAGATCCTGTATTGATTCCCAACAGCACACTCAAGTGAGAGGAGATCACTTTCAGCTCTACCCTAGGCTAATTGACACATATTTGGTGAAGGATCCTGGGTTAGCACCTTGATTATATATGTTATCATGCTCCCTCAGGATGAAAAGGAGTTCTTTGGCAATTAGCCTAGCGTCGCTAATGCCCAAAACAAAAAATCATTGAGGTAACTTAATCTTATTGTACTTGCAAATTGTATTTTCTTTCTAACGTTTTCCTTGGTCTCTAATATAACACTTGCGCTCCTAGGGGGTCCAAAGGTTGGTGATTTCTAATGCCATTAGAAGGGCATATCACCATATGATAAAGCAAGAAAAGGCAGAGTGGAGGGAAAGCCACATGAGGTGGAAGGATCGTTGTGTACCTACTAGGAGGACATCAAAAAGATGGGGCGTGAGATGGAGGACATGAGCTCTAAGATGACAGATGCTCAAGGTGAGTCCTCTGGCATGAAGGGAGAGATAGAAGAGCTTTAGAAAGCCAAAGAGTCAATGATGAAAGAGCTTGGAGAAGTCTAGGGAGAGCATGAAAACCTCTTGTAGGAGTATTCCTTAATGGTGGACGATATTGCATGCTAAAAGAAGAAAAATACATCACTCAAGGCTTGATGAGAGAAGAAGATTTTCATAGCGCGAGAAGAGGCAGTGAGGGATTATCGCCTCTCGGCGGACTGTTAAGAAAGGAAAATCTGCTATGGGGGTTACTTCACCAAGTATGGCTTCTATTTTGCATACTCCTACTTGGAATCTAAGGGTCTAACAGAGAAATTTCTCGAGTTGTCTATACAGATGAGGCAGAGGAGTTTAAGGTTCTTGATTGGTGGGGCTATAATAACCTGGATCCCATAAGCCCTAGGAATTTCTCATAGATGATTTTTGTAATGACCCAAATTTAGTTATGCAATGTTTTATCATGGCTTTAGGTGGAGTGGGTTAGTCATGAGGTGTAGTATGTTGTTTTTGGTGATTATTAATTAAGTGTTGGATGTTTAAGCTTGAAGTATCCGAATATATGTTGTTATATCTGAATTAGGGCCTTAGATATTCGGATGGGAGGTTGATATATTTCAATGGGGTGTGCTTGCTTTGGCCATGGTATCCGAATATAGCTTGATGTATTGGGATATTCGGATATCCCACTTGGAAATTGATATTTTACTCTTGAAAATTAAAATAGTTTTGATAATGACACAATGTTATGAAAATCATTCTTAAAATCTACAAGAATAAGTTTGAGTATTTAAATTCAAAATCAACATCATTTTGATAATCTCAACTTGCTTTCAAAAGAAACAAAGTTAGGAGATGTTAAGTGTTCAGTTTTTTTAAGTAAACAGTCGACTAAGCGTTTGTGTTCTGTCGACTATGGGTCGTGCATATGTCAACTATATATAGCCATCTGTCGACTATCTTTTGTTTTGTCAACTATCTAGTTGGTTTTGTCAATTGCCAAAATTGCTCTGTCGACTATTTGTATATATGATGGTAGAAATTTTCTTCATATTTTGGATGTGTCAACTATGTGAAGGTGTTTGTCGACTATTAGTAAGTTTATTTGGTTTTTTGTCGACTATGCTTATATGTCTGTCGACTATTACTACAAGAAAAATGACATTTAGCGACAGAAATATCAGTCGTTAAAACATCAAAATCCGTCGCTAAAAAATTTATCTATAGATTTAGCGACGGGCATCTTCCCATCGCTAAAAATAGCGTCACTAAATTTTAGCGACAACACAAATTAGCAACGGAATCAGTGACAGAAATTTTCGTCGCTGATTAAAAAAAAATATTTAAAAAATTAAAAATTATTTTAAGGACGAAAAATTCCATCGCTATTCAGCGATGGAAAGTTTTCTGTTGCTAATACATAATAAAAAATTAAAATAAATTAGAATTAATGATGGAAAAAGTTTTGTCACTAATCAGCGACGAAAATAGTTTCGTCGCTGACCTTTATTTTAAAAAAATAAAATAATTAATCCCACCGGATGAACACGTGCACGCCCCGCTATGCACCAAGTGGCGCCCCTTAAGCCGCCACGTGTACGCTGGGGATTAATTTCCCAGCGCCACTCCTTTCCCTTGCCCTCCTTAATTTCGATCCCTGGTCCCTCGCGTGAACTCGCTCACACCCAACTGTTCGAGCTACAAGCCTTATTATTACATATACTACATATATTAATTATATACTACATTTAGCTGCCAGCTATTTTAATTTTATTTTAAATTAATATTTTAAATTTTAAATCTTTTAAATTCATAAATTAATACTTAAAAAAATAAATGTTGTAAATTTTTAACTCAACTAATATACCACTTAAATGTTGTAATTAATTAATCTCTTAAATATTTAAGTTTTATTTCATTAAAAGTTAGTTTAATACATATTTGTTATTATAAATTTTATAATATCATATCAATTTACATATTTTGGTTTGTAAATAAAATACATAAAATTTGCATACTAAAGAATTTTAATTTTTATTTAATCTTTGTTTAATACATAATTATTAAATTTTATTTTTTTACTAATTTTTTTCTTTTTTAGCAACGAGGTTATCCCGTCACTAAGGTTTCCAATTATTAATTTTTTTTAATTATTTAGCGATGAAATATTTGGTCGGTAAATAATTTTAATTTAATTAAATAACAAATAAAAAATTAGTAACAAGGTCACACCTATCGCTAAAAAATAAAAAATAAATAAATAAAAATAAAAATTCAACGACAAGGTCACACCCATCGCTAAAAAATAAAAATTAAAAATTCACCGACGAGGTCACATACAGTCACTAAAAATAAAAAATAAATAAATAAAAATTAAAAATTTAGCGACGATGTCACACTCATCACGAAAAAATAAAAAAAAATTAAATAATAAATGAAAATTTAGCGACATGATAACCCCCATCGCTAAAAAATAAAAATAAAATTAAATAAAAAATAAAAAATTAGCAACGGGGTCACACCTGTCTCTAAAAATAAATAAATAAATAAATAAATAAAAATTAAAAATTCAATGACGGGGTCACACCCGTCACTAAAAAATATAAATAAAAATAAAATTATTTAATTATTTAATGATGAAATATTCTGTCGCTAAATTTAAAATTTTAATAAAAAATTATTAAAAATATTTAGTGATGGAATATTTCGTTGCTAATTCAGTTGCTAAATTTAAAAAAAAATAAAAAATTTGGCGACGGAATATTTGTCACTAAGACGTCTCTAATTAGCGATGGAAAAATTTCGTCACTAAATTACGAATTTTTTGTAGTGTATGCCTTAATTTTATTCACAAATATAGTCGACTAACCTCTTTAGTCTGTTGATAGTTTGTTTCTCAGAAAATTGTAACGGCTAGTTTCTGACGCATTAAATACTTGCTCAACTACCATAACGGTCATATTTTTGTATTTATCTATCATCAACTATAAATAGGTGTTTGAAGAATTGTTGAAGGCTGCTGAACATATTTAATATCTTCAATTACCGAGCATTCAATTTACATTGAGCTTTAAAGTTTAATCTCTCTATAATTATCTTTTCAAGGCTTTGTATCTACACTGTTACATCCATCTTAAGCCTCTATTTTCAGTTGGAGAGAACCTGTAACTAAGAGTTGTCCTCTTAGATTCTCTTATTCATCTTTCTTGTATTTTACCTAGGGTAAGCTAGAGGGCCCATTTGAGTGGGAGGTTGTAACTTTTCTAGTCGCAAACTAGAGGACTTACTCAGTTTGAGTAAGGGGTTGATAGTGTATTTATTTTAAAATCCTTAGTGGGAAGCTAAGGTAGTGGACTAAACTTGGTAAGTTGAACCACTATAAATCATCGTCTCTTATTCTTGTGATCTCTGTTTATTTGTCTTTTCGGGCATCTCTATATTCCTTACTTGATTCGTATATTTAACCTCTCATTGGAAATAGATTTCACATTTTTAATCTTGTATTCTCTATTGTCAAGACGAGATTGTCTTTATACGATTGATACCTCATCGTGCCATTTTAAGGTCTTGAGGTTTAACGAAGTTGTGATCTTCACAGACGACATCTCTGTTTTATCAAAAGATTTTTTAAGGAAAAATAATTTTTATATACCAATTCACCCCCCCTCTTGGTGTGTGCCATAGCATTTCAATTCTATCAATTGGTATCAAAGCCTCATTCCCTTGTTTTTATCGGTTTAACATCCTAGGAAAAAGGATCCTGTCAAATGGCACATTTTGCTTCCTCATCTCAATTCGAGGGTCAAAGCACCACTCGTCCCCCATTCTTTGATGGAATTAATTATAACTACTAGAAAACCAAAATGCAGATTTATTTGATGCAGGACTCAAGCTTAAAGCAAGCAATTCAAAAGGATATCAAGCTGGCTGACATGGAGAACATTGAGACCTGGACAATAGAAGAAAGAAGAAACATGAAGATAAACGCAAAAGCTATGAATACACTGATCTGTGCACTGAGCTCAGAGGAATTCAATCGAGTGTCAACGTGCAAGATAGCTAATGAGATTTGGGACAAGCTAAAGGTAACACATGAAGGAACCAACCAGGTAAAGGAAACAAAAATCTTCCTTCTTGTTCATGATTATGAGGTATTTTTAATGAAAGAAGATGAGTCTATAAAAGATATGTATACTAGATTTAATGATATTGTTACTAACTTAGAAGCATTAGGTAAGACATATACAAATGGAGAAAGAGTTAGAAAAATTCTAAGAAGTTTACCTAGATCTTGGGAATCTAAAGTCGTTGTTATTACTGAGGCTAAAGACTTAGGTAAACTTGAATTTGATAATCTGTTAGGCTTACTAATGACCCATGAAATCATGATGAAAAGGATGTTGGAAATGTATGCCCTAAAGACACGTTTTGTTTAATTTATGGTAATGATGTTTCTTTTATTCAGTTTATGGCACATATATTATTTGCATTTAATTGTTGGAAAGGTGTCCATGCTATTAAGTAAGTGATTCATGTGATGGGTCGTTCTTCACAGTTAGGCATGAATCATGGGTACTTAATAAGCAAGAAAATATTACTCTTGATCTTTTGATAGAACTGGGCATTCTATCATGATAAGATCATTGTGCAATAGATCCTAATGGAGAATGGCTTGCCTTAGCCAGTAAACAGTCCGTTTACTCTAATTGTACAAGCACATTTGGAATGCGTAGAGTGGACCTGTGATAGAAGCTAATGACAAAGTACTAATTATCATGGAGCTAGTCTATCACTGCTACTACGTGGACGAGTACTCTAATACTTGAGTATTAGTTGGTGGTCTAGTGAACCTAGAGCTGTATTCTTAGATTCATTGTAGGTGAGGTCTATCAAAGATCAATATCCTTTTGAGTTGGGAGTATGGTTTCTAATTAGCTAAGACAGACTAATACAAGATAGTTTCTGTGATTCACCCCCTTGTGATTGTCCAAGAATAATCAAATAATCCAGGGCCCTGGGAACGTGACTTAAGAGTGTGTGCTTCTGGGTAGCTCCCAGTGATAAGCAAATACATTCGAGTAGTCACGGATTATTGGACTAGTGATCTAAGGATGGTAGAAATCATTTAGAGAGGTGTTAGTACATTATTCCTTTCTAAATGATGGGTGTTACGCAGAGGGGTATTTTCGTCATTACACTAGTAGGTCAAAGACATGGCATATGCAAAATTATTCGTGGGGTCAGTGTTACCATATGGTGATAGTTGGAACACTTAGAATGACAAAATATAGCTACTAGGTGGCAGGGATATTTTGGTCATTTTAGTAGCCGTGAATAATTTGTCTTTTGGTCCCCGGGGTAGCTCGATGTAACTCATGTATTTTTTAATACATTTGGCTTGTTGGGTGAATTACATTGAGAGAGAATTATTTTATTCAGCATGGTTCATAATTAATTAGGCTAGAATAAAATAATAGTTCATTAGTTTAATTAATTAATTGGGCTAACCCAATTAGAGAATTAATTAAATGGACTTGGCCCATTAGGGTTTGGCCCACTAGGGTTTTAACCCTAGGGTTCTCCCTATATATATCTCTCTTTGACTGTTTTTCATCCAAGGTCGTTTTTGCTCTTCTTCACCGAAGGGAGGCCACGAGTTCGAGTCATATTTCAGAAGACCGAAGAGAGCCTCCACGTTCTGATGCGAAGGAGCCGAAGGATTGCAGGACAGCCGTTGTCTCCACCACGCGAAGAAGCTCCCGTTGATCCTGCTCCTATCGCCCCATTCCGACCGGTAATCCGCCGTAAAAGTAAGTCTCCTAGATTCTTATCAATACGAGGAACGTTTTTTGATTAAAACGCTTCCGTTGCATGCTTATGTTTCCTCGTTCATGATCCTTCAAAGGAATGATAATGTATAACCAAAGAAAAATAAGAATGTTGCCTTTAAAGTTGAAAATGAGGAAAAAGACTCTCAGGATAGTGATGATGATGAGTTTGCACTACTAGCTAGGAGATTTAGGAAATTTATGAAAAAGGGAAGATTTAATCAAAGAATAAGTTTTAAAAAGGATAAAGATCAAAGTGAAGCTAATCCCTCTAATGAGATTTCATGTTTTTAGTGCAAAATGTTAGGTCATATGAGAAATGACTGCCCTCAGTTGAAAAAGAAGGATCGCAACGAAAGAAAAATGAAGAAGAAGGCTCTAGCTGTATGGGGTGAGGAGGAGCTATCAGCAAGTGATGAATCACAAGATGATGAAGTTGCAAATATTTGCTTCATGGTCAATCTTGAAGATGAGGTAACCTCTCAACCTCCTAATTCAATATGTGATTTTACATTTGAAGAACTTCATGATGCATTCAATGATTTGCTAAGTGAATGTGAGCATATGAATGAGAAAAGCATTGATTTAAAAAGGAAATTAAGTTCACTGGAAAGTGACGTAAATGGTTTGAAAACAGAAAAATGAATATTGGAAGATGAAAGAAACAAACTAATTGTTGAAAAGAAAGCTTTTTAAAAGAAAATAAAGACATGAATGAGTCTTTAGAAAAATTAGTTTAAGGGAAAAAGAAACTAGAAATGATTGTTGGAGCTCAAAGAAATTTTGGAGATAAACAAGGAATTGGATTTGATTCATTCTATGCAAGTTCTAGTAAAACAGTTTTTGTAAAAGCTTCAAACCAAAAGTTTATTCAAAGAAAACCATTCTTCAAACCAAAGTTTTCAAAAAGAGGCACTGCATGTCATTGCTATGGAAGAAATGGTCATTCAATTAATAAATGTTTTATAAGAAATTATCCTCAAAGATTCAAACAAGTTTGGATTCCTAAAGATGTAGCATCTTCTAACAAGAATGGACCCAAGATGATGTGGGTACCAAAGGGAACAACTTGAATTATTCTTTTTGTAGGCTGCTTTGGTTTCATATGATTCAAGGAGCAAGTGGTTCCTTGATAGTAGGTGCTCAAGGCACATGAAGGGAGACCAAAATCTTCTCAACAACATCATTTTCAATGAGGGAGGTAATGTATTCTACGGTGATAACTCCCAAGGTAAGATCATAGGGGTTCTATATCTTTTGAACACCTTGTATTGGATAATGTGTTTCTTGTTGATAGTCTAAAGCATAACTTGATAAGTATAAGTCAATTATGTGATATGAATTATGAAGATCATTTTGATGCTAGTTCTTATAAAATCATATGCCCAAAGACAAAGGAAATAAAACTAAAAGGAAAAAGAGTAGGAAATGTTTTATCTTACTTTTCTAGGGTCATCTAGGATGGAAAATTGTTTAATGTCTAATACTTCTCAAAATACTTGGTTATGGCATAATAGATTGGGGCATGCTAGTATGAACTTGATTAACAAACTAGTAAAACATGACCTCGTTAATGGATTGCCAAAACTAAGGTTTGAGAGAGATCATATTTGTGGCACATGCATGAAAGGTAAACAAATCAGTGTTTCATTCAAGCCTACAAATGAAGTGTCAACATCAAGACCTTTGACATTACTTCACTTAGACCTATTTGGTCCTATGAGAATATTAAGTTTAGAAGGAAAACAAAATGTTTTGGTCATAATAGATGATTATTCTAGATACACATGGGTAATTTTCCTTGCTTCTAAGAATGAAACCTTTAAATCATTTGAAGTATTTAGTAAAAGAGTTCAAAGGGAAAAAGGTTTCTGCATTTCAAAAATTAGAAGTGCTCATGGAGGAGAATTTGAAAATGAATCTTTCAAAATATATTGTGAAAAAAATGGTATAGATCATAGCTTTTCTTATACTATGACTCCTCAACAAAATTGTGTAGTAGAAAGAAAGAATAGATTTCTTCAAGAAATGGCTAGGAAAATGTTATGTGATAAAAATCTTCCAAAGTATTTTTGGGCAAAGGTAGTGTACACTTGATGTGGGAATTTATTCGCACATTTATTGGTAATAATTGAGTAGTATTTTTAATATTTTATGTGTTTTACTTTAAATTGTCTAGTATTTTGAGTTTTCTTTGCATATATTTAATTTTTAGTATTTCTTGTTATTTTACAGGAATACTATTTGGTGTTTGGGTTAAAAAATAAAAAATAAAAATAAATAAAAAGAAAAAGAAAAAAATTATGAAGTTAATTTTAATATTATTACTATAAATTAATATTATAATATAAATATAAATAAATATTATAAATAATTAGTATTATAATATAATTAAAGTTAATATAATTAAGAGTTTATTAAATATTATAATTTATATTATATATTATATTATATTATTTATATATATGATATATTATATATTATACTATATATATATTATATAAAGTACCGTGAATGTGGAGTAAGTGAGTGCATCTTAAAGTATAATATTATAATAATATAAATTGAAATAGATGGATTAGGGCTCTGGCTTATGCGTTGAACTTGAGATATATACATATATAATAAATTGATATGTGAAGGAGAAGAGAGTTGGAGTTGCGGCCGCACAAGAAGGAATTAGAGGCGCACAACAAGGAAGATTTGAAGGAAATAACAGAGCTTGCAGCGCAATGGTGGAGTAGCAGTAGACAGAGGAATTGGAGAGCAGCGCACACCAGGAAGCCGTGATGAATTAAATAGTGAAAAGATTGGAGATTTTAATTCTGAATTAATTTCTTTAATTCTTTTGTTCTTAAATTAATTCTTGGATTTTAATTATATTTTTCTGGAATTTAATTATGATGATTTCTGTTATTATGGTTGGCTAAATTTATTGTTAGCTAAGGTAACGAGATAGCCACGAGATAATGTTGTGATTGATACTATTGTTTGTTAATTTGATTGATGTTTATTTTTATGTGATTATGTGATATGGCTATTATTGTTTTGACAGCCTGGTCGCCTATTAAATGATTTTATGAACATAGATGATACAAACCAAGTAATTCTATGTTAAGCTTTGCATATCACATAACTTAGATTAGATATTGGAACGGACCAAGTATGAATATTCATCTTTGCGATAACTTGAATTTGCTTGAATTAGTAATTTGAGTTAGTGAATTTCACAAAACTTAATGCATCGTTAATTAATTGATTTTACATGGACCAAGTGTAGAATTAGTGATTAGCGATAATTTTGTTATATCTGGACCAAAAGATAATAAATAAGTTATGAAATTCCGCCGTCACATGTAAGTAAAATCCATTTAATTAACTTATTTGTTAAGGATTACAACATTCTCGTAGGTGAATCGAATTCCTTAGCTATCTTACCTCTTTGTGTTAACCTATCCAATTGCTCTTTATTTTTTCCATTTTCAATACATCGTATTCTTTTTACTTTATTTTGCAGTTAGTTGATATTATCTCTAATTCGATTTTTCTAAATAAAGAATAGGATTGTTTCGTTTCGGTACTTGTTTGGACAGTCCGCGTGGGAACGATACTTTACTCATTCACTTCATTACTTGATCGACTGATGCACTTGCCATTGCATTTTAGGCACTTCAACACTGCTTATCATATACTGAATAGAGTATCCATAAGACCAATTTTAAAGAAAACTCTTTATGAGCTATACAAAGGAAGAAAACCTAATATAAGTCACTTTCATGTTTTTGGTAGTACTTGCTACATTCTTAACAATGGAAATGAATCTTTAGGAAAGTTTGATGCTAAAAGTGATGAAGGTATATTTTTAGGCTACTCATCTCAAAGTAAAGGTTATAGAGTATTCAACGAAAGAACCTTAGTAGTGGAAGAAACAATTCAAGTAATAGTTGATGATATAAATGTTGAAATTGATGTTTTGCACTTGTGATTAGTTTTGATGATGAAAAACATCATTTGATTTTGATCCCCAAGTCATGAGTCAAATTTATGGTTTGAAACAAAAATCAATTTCAAGTACCTGTGTGAAAATGAAAACCAAATGATTTATAATTTTTTCTAAGTTTGGAAGATTAATACATTATAAGGAGATATATATGAAAATGTTTTCATTTTGAAAAACTATCTCCCGGTATTTTGATATCTAATATTTATTGTTGTTAAAATTATTTTTAATGAATTTTTCAAGAAATAGAAAGTATGTATTTTGGAGCGATGAAATTGTTAAATCCTGAATTTGTACTAAAACCAAAATTCTACTTTCTTATTGTTATGGATTTTGATTTTTTAGATATTTTTATTGAATCCAAATGGAGGATACTTTCTTATTTACATTTATGTATTAAAGTAAATGGAATGTAAAATATAAATAAAAGAAAATATGGACATTTACTTGCAAACTATCGACAGTTATGTAAATATGTTGTGGATTGTATCATCAAGCAAAGTTAATTTTATAGCATCCTAATTTTAGTGATTTTTTTTATCTTGGCAAACTGTCGACAGTTTTAAACCTTGCTCTATGTATCTAAATATCGACAGCTCCTGCATAAAAAATGTCGATAGTTCTTCAATACTATCGACAGTTCTTCATCAAATGTCAACAGTTTATGTCGCAGACAGCTTTCAACAGCTAGATTCTCAACTATTCAAGTCTCCAACGACTATATTTTTATATGGGCTTAAGATGCACTATAAATAGAGATCAAAGGGATGAATCAAGACAACCAAGATAGATCATTACAAGCTTACAAGTGTTTATTCTTCAAGTGCTTCATTATTTCATTTGTTCTTCATTTTTCTCTCTAAAGGCTTTGTTTATCATTTGTATTATCTTATTCATGCCTTGTGTTTATATTGGGAGATCTTGTAACTAAGAGTATCTACTCTTAGATCATCTCCTTTTATTATTCTTGGTTTTCCTAACTAGAGGGCTTGCTTGTTTAAGAAAGAAGTTGTGATACCTAGCTTGGTGCTAAAGGGCTTGCTTGTCTAAGCAAGAGGTTGTAAATTCCTAGTTTGTTGCTAGAGGGCCTATCTGGAGAGATATGAGGTATTTAGTGGATTGGTTGAAAAATCCTTAGTGAGGAGCTAAGGTAGTGGATTGGGCTTGGTTTAAGCTGAACCACTATATATCATTTTGTCTCTTGTTTGCTTGTGCTTTTCCTTTCATTTATTGTTCCAAGCATTTCAATAATCCTCACTTGCACTAAAATCTCATTTTTCATCAAAAGGATTTTCAAGTTCAATCAAATTTTTAAAACAACCCAATTCACCCCCCCTCTTGGGTATTAGTGCCATTGCTATACAAACCTAAAAGAAATCTCAAAACCTAAGGAAGATTGTGAAAATGAAGTATCCCAAAATCTTGAAAAACTTATATTAGATCAAAATGAGTCAAATTCTCTAGATTCATCCATTCAACAAAGAACAAGAACATCAATTAGAAAAAGAACCAACATTTCCAAGAGAAAGGAAATATGTCAAATAAAATGAAATCATAGGAGATCCATCTAAAGGCATTAGAACTAGATCATCCATTAGAAATGAATGCCAATATGCCACCTTCTTATCTCAAGTTGAACCTAAAAATATCAAAGAAGTTTAAGAAGATGAAAATAGGATTATTACCATGCAAGAAGAATTAAATCAATTTGAAAGAAGTGGAGTTTGGAAACTAGTGCCAAGACCAAAAGATTATCCAATTATAGGCACAAAATGGGTATTTAGAAATAAGATGGATGAAAATGGTATAATGATTAGAAACAAAGCAAGGCTAGTTGCTCAAGGATATAGCCAAGAAGAGGACATTGACTATGATGAAATTTATGCCCCTGTTGCTAGATTAGAAGCCATAAGGATGTTATTAGCATTTTCTTTCTACAAAAACTTCAAGCTGTATCAAATGGATGTTAGGAATGATTTCTCAAATGGATATATCAATGAAGAAGTTTATGTAGAACAACCCCCTGGTTTTGAAAATCATAAGTATGAAGACCATGTGCTCAAATTGTCAAAAAACTTTGTACGGTCTAAAACAAGCCCTTGGGGCATGGTATGAAAGGCTTAGTAAATTTCTCTTAGAAAAAGGATTCAAAAGAAGTCAAATAGACACAACGTTATTTATAAGAAGCCATGACAAGGATATACTATTGGTTCAAATCTATGTGGATGACATCATATTTGGATCCACAAACAAATCTCTTATGCAAGGAGAATTTGAAATGAGCATGATGGATGAACTAAAATACTTTTTAGGATTACAAATAAAACAAGAAAATGAGGGAATTTTCATTTGTCAACAAAAATACATAAGAGACCTTCTTTAGAGATTTGATATTCAAGATTGTAAACCTATGGCTACACCTATGAGTAGTTCTCAAAGCCTAGATAAAGACGAGTTAGGCAAGGCTGTAGATAACAAGTCTTTGCTTTATTTAATAGCCAATAGACCTGTCATTATGTTTAGTGTGTGCTTGTGTGCTAGGGTCCAATCCAATCCCAAAGAATCACACTTAAAAGCAATTAAAAGAATCTTGAGATATTTAAAATGAACTATAAGCCTAGAACAATTTTATTCAAAATCAAACAACTTTGATCTAATAGATTATATTGATGTTGATTATGATGGATGTAAAATAGATAAAAAAAAAAAAGTACAAGTGGTTCATGTCAATTCTTAGGAAATTGCCTAGTATCTTGGTCAAGTAGGAAGCAAAATATAGTAGCACTATCATCTACTGAGGCTGAATATGTTGCAGGTGGTAGTTGTTGTGCTCAAACATTGTGGATGAAGTATCAAGTAGAAAACTATGGCATAAGATTTCAAAACATCCCAATAAAATGTGACAATACTAGTACTATAGTTTTAACTAAAAATCCAGTGTTTCATACAAGAACTATGCACATAGAAGTAAAACATCACTTCATTGGAGACCATGTTCAGAAAGAAGACATAAACCTTGAATTTATAGATATCAATCATCAAATAGTAGATATCTTTATAAAGCCCCTTGATAAAGAGAAGTTTGAATATTTTAGGAGTGAGCTAGGGTTAATTATTACTTGATTAACTATGTGATATCTAATTAAAACAAAATCTTTGATTTATTAATTTCTTTTAATATATTTGTGATATTCTTGTCATAAGGCCAAGCAATTAAGTCTATCAATTAAATGAAATGATGTATTGACAGAATGTATGTGAGCCAAAATTTATATGTGATATTGGGCACATCCTTATTAGCAAATTCTTCTCTTTGTGTCAGCTAATTCTTGTTTTTCTATTAAATCAGTCCATAAATGCTCTTCCTTCTTCAACTAAGTTGTTCTTCATTCTTTGAAATAGTCGACAGCTTAAAGTATCTATAGTTAGAAGTCCCAACCTTTGTCGACTATGTGGTCTATCTAAATTAAATTGATTGACAGCAACATAGTGTCTACCGACTAAATCCTTGATATTCATTGTGATAGTCGACAAAGACATTTGAGTCTGTTGACTATCAAATCTGTCTATTTAAAGAGCCAGCGACCACCAATTTTTCAAAACCCTAATATTTTCAATATTATGGTTGAATTGTTCTCTCTCTCTAGTGTTAATCTCACTTCAGTCTCTCTTTTTGCATTCTCAGCTATATCTCGCTCACTCTCTCATTCTTTCGATTGCATCTCCTCACATCATTCCCTATGGCTAGAATGAAGAACTCAGGTAAGGATAAAGGAAAAGGAAAGGAATTAGCTTCTTCAAGTTGTCCACCATTCTAGCCATAAATCCAATTTTAGTCGGTATTACATTCTTCAAGGGTCAACAAGAAAGGTATTACATTCTCTTTGAATCTCAAGTCCTGGAAGGTCGCTACATGGATTTAACGTTTCTAGAATCCATTGATTTTCCATATGTTCAAACATTTAAGGAGTTTGGTTGGTGGGATTTCCAAACTATCCATAGGTGTATATATGAAGATGCAGTTAGGGCATTTTATTTGAATGTAGACAACACCTATCATAAGAGAAATTCAGATAAGAATTTTAAATCTAACATTGGAGATTCTCATATTGAAGGTCACCTTGACACTAGTTCATAATCATTTTGGAATTCTGTTAGATGGTGAGGATTATGCCTCCTAGACCCAAGACTATGTTTAGGCTAGTAAAGAAGTCATAGGAGATGATACTATTACCACTAAAATCACTGACACAACAAGTATGGACTTGAACACTGGGCTTCTTTATCTCATTTGTTGTCAGATGATCTATCCTAGAAGTGGTAGTTTTTCACTAGTTACTAAACTAAACTTATGGGTACTTTAATGCATTAAGGCTAAGAGAAGGCCAAATCCATGTCTATTGATGATCAACCTAATGATAAAATCCTTCTCAACAAAGACTAGGTCACTTCCCTATGGCATGGAAATCAATGAATTATTGGATAAATTAGTGGGCTAAATGGAAAGTGCTAGGAAAGTCTATCTTAACCCCTCTTAGAACATTAATGATAAGATAGCCATTACGATTAGCTATGCAAGTAAGGATGGGGAATGGGTTAAGATTGATAAGCAAGAGAATCCTAGGAAAAAGATAAGATCAGAAGGACCATCTTCATCTTAGCCTGAGTCTCAAGATAAATTGATGTTTCAAGGGATAACAGACGTGAAATTGGATATCTCAAAGGTAGAAGCAAGCTTGATTGAGTTCAAAGAAGAAGTACGATTAGATTTGTAGAGTCTTGATAGGCAGCAAAAAGAAATTTCATCTCAGATGGGACGGCTCATGCAGATGTTGCCTTCCCAGTTTCCTCATCTTACTTCATCACCATCTTTGCCTTCAGCTTCTTCTCCATCATCTGCTCACTCCTCTCCATCGTTTATTTTGCCTGATGGTTAGATGTTGCCCTCATCATACATCTTATTTTACTTTTGAAATATGAATGCTTACTGTGGAACTCTTGAATGTTGCTTTTGATGACTACATTGTCACTTTATGGATGAATGTTTAAGATATGAAATGTGGTTAAGTATTGACATTTTACTTTTTCTATTGAATGCTTGTGTCTGAATGAATGCTCATAACTAATTGATTGCTATATGGTTCTCATAAGTTGGTTTAAGGGGAAGATTCATATGTTCCTCTTATGTTTCAAAAAGGGGGAGTTAAATCTTTTTGATTTTTGACAAAAAGGGGAGATAAAAATGATATGAATTGATTTTCAAAATATGTTTTGTCATCATCAAAAAGGGGGAGATTGATATTTTTCTCTTGAAAATTAAAATAGTTTTGATAATGACACAATGTTATGAAAATCATTCTTAAAATCTAAAGGAATAAGTTTGAGTATTTAAATTCAAAATCAGCATCATTTTGATAATCTCAACTTGCTTTCAAAAGAAACAAAGTTAGGAGATGTTAAGTATTCAATTTTTCTAAGTGAATAGTCAACTAAGTGTTTGTGTTCTGTCGACTATGGCTAGCATCTATTGACTATGGGTCATGCATCTGTCAACTATATATAATCATCTGTCAACTATCTTTTGTTCTATCGACTATCTTGTTGGTTCTGTCGACTGCCAAAATTGCTCTGTCAACTATCTGTGTATATGATGGTAGAAATTTTCTTCATATTTTGGATGTGTCGACTATTAGTAAGTTTGTTTGGTTCTTTGTCGACTATGCTTATATCTCTATCGACTATGCCTTAATCTTATTCACAAATATAGTTGACTAACCTCTTTAGTCTGTTGACAGTGTTAGACCGGGAGGTGCTATATGGCACACACCAAGAGGGGGGGAATTGGTTATTTTAAAAAATTGATAGAACTTGAAAAACTTTTTGATACAAATTGAGGTTTTAGTGATTTAAAACATAAAGCATATAAAAAGACAATTGTAAATTTACAAAGATAAATATGTGAACCGAGTGAGGAATAATGAAATGCTTGGAAAGATAAATAGATCAAAGAACACAAGCACAAGAAAACACAAGGATTTATAGTGGTTCGCCTTAACCCAAGCCTTGTGAATCACTCTTGCTTCTCTTCATTCTAAGTAAGAGCAAAGCTAAGTGTGGAGGCGAGTCTAGTAGTACTTGAGCTATTTCAATAGATGGTGTACAACGCAGTCCTAGCAAATCCTGTTTTGTGTGTATCTTGTGGTGTCGTGCCAGGGTTGTTTATCTTTTCAGTGTTTGGCACTATTCTATATACATATATATATATATATGTTCCATGTAACTCTGTGAGTCGGTTATCTTTTGTATTCATGCCTAGGATGTGAGTTATGTTTTCGTTGCCCGTTTCTTTTGTATGTGTTCAGGTGGTCCTAGTTGAGCATGCATGACAGGTCAAGGTGGTCTTCTTTTGTTTCTCTTCCCTTCCTAGAGCTCTTGCTCAGGTTCTTTAGCTTGGTTGGGGTATCCAGGTAGGGGTTCCATAATTTGACAAACCTAATAAGTCTGTAGGAGTCGTACACTTTCACCTCGGGGGAAGTAGAAATGATCGATGCCTTCTCAACGGTTGATGATACAACTCCTCCACCTTATGGTCGAGAAGAAGATGAAGTCCCACCTATCACTAGTGGTAGCGTTCCCCCTTTGGTTCTACCAGCTCTGGCAGAAAAAGAAAACATGAGGCATATTTCTTTATTTTTTCTTAGTTATAGTATGAATTTTTCATCTTTTTCTTTTTTTTAAGGTGTAATTTGGCTTAGCATGAATAAAATTTGCGTTCTTCTCTTTTGTTGAGTGATTGTGTGTGACTATTTCCAATTAATAGAGGATTTATAGGAATAGCAAACCAATCCAATCTTCTTTGTAAATTTACCTATCAGGGTCTTATTGGGTTTTTTATGTGAAAGGTGGACCATGGGCATTTTGATTTGTCATATGAGACTTAGGCCATGGTGGTCCTTGGATGATTTAGTGGCCTATGGCTATCTAGATGATCCAATCAATTAGCTAGCGGCTAGCGAGATAGCTTTTGGGTTCTTAATTGCCGGGTTTTGTAGAGTATGTTATCAGGCTATGTTTATCCCACCACCAGGCCAAGTCATTTTGTTGCCCAAGGGCAGGACTGTTGCTAATGCCATAGTCATTGATCCAAGCGAGCTGTGCTTTTTATAGAGTGTACTATTGGGAGGGTGCTTTTACACTACTGTCAGGCTTAGTAGAATGTCTTACTAGCTGGATAGTGATTCAATTGTCATCGGGTTGAGCAAAATGCAATATCTACGAGACACTAGTATTTCATTCTTTCACGGTCGTGCAAAACTTGTCTTTTCATTTTGCAGGAGAGCAGCACTCTTTATGAGGTGGGGACTCATAACTAGTTGCCCTCTCACCTTTTGGCTCAGAAGATAGAAACAAGAAACTAGTAAGCACACACAAATATTTTTTACGTGGTTCAGCCAAATGTGCCTACGTCCATGGTCTCTTCTCGAGCTCATATCATTATTTGTAATCATCATTCATACATTGCATTACATGTCAAGGGGAGAGTACAATTTCAAATTATTTGTGTTCCAAGTCTTGCCCATGGTTTCACCTTGAAGTGTTTGGAAGATGCATAAACTGGGGCCTATCATTTTTTGAATATCATATGGCCCTTCTCAATTAGCTCAAAATTTTCCATCATCATGAAGCGTGTCAATGATGGCTAACTTTCTAAGAACTAAATCACCTTTATTCAGGGGCTGGATCTTTACCTTAGAGTTCTAGTAACTGTAATCCTTTTGTGATAGGCAACAATTTTAATAATGACCCTATCTCTTTGTTCCTCGATAAGATCAAGGCTTTCTCTCAATGACTCAGAGTTGCATGAGCTACCATCTTCTTCAAAAGCACTTAATCTAGGAGATTTAACAACTATTTCCACTAGAATCAAAGCTTTTGTTCCATATACAAGATTAAAGGGTGTTTCGCCTGTTGAAAGCCCGCTAGTTGTTCAATAAGCCCATAGAACAATTGGCAATTCATCAACCCATGCTCCCCTTATCCCCTCTAGATGGGTTTTCAAGCCATGTAAGATAGTTTTTTTGCTAACTTTAGCCTGCCCATTGGCTTGGGGATATGTAACTGAAGCAATCCACAATTGAATGCTTAGGTTTTCAATAAAACTTCGAAAGGAATCACAATCAAACTACTTTTTGTGGTTTGTGTTAATGATCCTTGGGACCCCAAATTGGCATACAATGTCTTTCCAAACCATGGCTTTGTTAGTGTAGGTGCTCTAGACCCAATCAGATTGGGCTTGTTGTACACTGACAATTGTAATCATGTTTATTGTTTGAATAAAGAGTTATTCAAATTCACAAGAAGTCATTCTATTAGTTTCTTATTATTATTGTAATAACCGAATGAAACTAGATAGAAGTCCATATGATGTATACTGTGATTAATCTATTAAGATGTGAGATGATGCATCACAGTTTCAAGACATCATTAAACGTCCCAAGTCGTAGCAATGTCAAGAATGGACATTGACAATTGCGATAAGACTTGTATGTACTATGTTTTTGCTATGTGATAGCAATGGAGGTCTCACACCCATAGGTATGGGGATGCCTAGACAAGTACATAGGTGACCAATGTTGGAGAATGTGTCACTGGACATGACTCGCCATGAGAATCCATTTTGGTTATATGTTGATGGAATTCTCATACGAGATGGGTGTAACTAATCCTTGGACCTGAGGTTGTCACGGTCATCTCATAAGAAGACCGATATGCTTTGACATCGTTTCGATAGGCCTAGACAAAGGCTGCATGTGGGCGATCGTTGGGTATATCGTGAGGCTTATGGAGATGGGTGTATAACCAAGATGGGACTCGTCTATCCCTTGATAGAGGATGATGTATCTAAGGTGCCTTCGGTGGATATTCACTTTAAATCCATGGCCATGGTGAAGGATATCAATAAGGAATTATTGATTTACTTTCTATTAAGTGAAGATATCCAGAAGACCGAAGAAAACTCATGTGATCATTATCAAGCAACACATCGCCATACTTGAGATCACATAAGATACATTGACGAGAGGATCGAATTACACGGTAACCATGCTCGTGAAAGGTTATTTGCGGATTATGAATCCTTTTGAATAATTGGGTAGGCATGATGCCTTGCTAGAGGCCAATCTTGTCTTATGTGTTCGTACCGACACATTGCCAACATATTCGAAAGCCTAATGAGTCATACGCAATAGGGACGGTCCCAAGCTTAAACTAGGAGAGTGGACGTATGGTTAAGTGGGACACTTCGGCAAGAAGTTTTGCCGTCGTAGGTTCTCATGGAAAAAAGAACAAATAGACGTAATGACGTTGATATATATTTTAAAATATATTTGGGCTTAAGTTAATATTTGGACTAAATTGGATTTGGGCCAAATATTAAAATAAATATTATATTTGGACTAAATTAGATTTGGGCCAAATATTAAATATTAAATATTATATTTGGACCAAATTAGATTTGGACCAAATATTAAATATTATGTTTGGGCTTAAATTAGATTTAGGCCAAAATATTTTATTTAAACTTATAAAATGATTGGGCCATTTAATTATATTCCTAGTTAGACTAGAATAAACCCATTTAAATTAAGTTCCTAATTGGACTAAATTAAATGGGTCGGCCCATGTCCATTAGGGTTTAAGAAACCCTAAAGCTCCTTATAAATACCCATTTATGGGTTGCCCAAATTTAAGAGAATTTTTGGTGTCGTTTTTTAAGAGTTGAAAAACGTATTGCCGTTCACTCTTCCCGTTTCTTTTTGGCATCGATTTGAAACGTGGGTATTTTTTTACCGTCCATAGACAAGCCGTGCAAAGGAGAAGGAGCTAGCACTCCTATTCCGCTCTCCTTGCCAACGGACGCGTGCCGCGTATCAGGAGTTAGAGGCCAGACGCTTGGACGGCTCGAATCCGCGAACGACTCGATAATCTAAAGGTTAGATTTATTTATTTGTTTGTGAATGATTTAATTTCGACATTGATCTAATTGCCGGGATCGGGGTAAGTTCAAAATTTTGAACTACGCTGTTTACCCCGTAGCGATCTTGCTATATTTTCAGTGGTATCAGAGCCATCGTCGAAATATTTCAATTCCTTACGTGTGGATTCGGTTATGTTGTTATTTGTGAAATAATTAAATAATTATTGCGTTTGTATTTTTGGATTGCAAAACATTTTTGGGTGAAGGGAAAAAGATTGTGTATGACACGAAAAGCGAAAATCGGGGTTCGAGGTGCATACGGATGCACCAAAGAGCCGAACGGCGAGGCAACGCGGGGCCCGCACGCACTGGGCACGGCCAGGGGTGGCCCAGTGCGCGCAAGGCGCTGGCATGGTGCGGCCTTACGCTGCCGCGCTCGCGCTCGCGCTGCCGGGCGCGGTCGCGCGCGCGCAAGGAAAGGCCGGGAGCGGGTGCGACCCGCACGCGGCCCAATGGCCCGGGAGCGCCCTGCTTGCCCCCCAGTGGCCCTCGCGGCGGTGGCCAGCGCACCTAGCGCGGCCCATGCGCGCCCATGGGCCTTGTGGCCTAGCAGCATGTTCGACATGTTGTCCAGCCGCCTCCCGGCCCCACCCGCTCCCTCGAGCTTTGGTTTGACCCTTCCCGAGGGTCCCCGTGAAGCACCCGGGCCGACCCTTCGGTGGCCCAGTGCGTTCCATTCCCTTAGGTGGGGCCCGACCAAATTGTTTGGCTATTTTTTATTATTTTTATCCGATCCATGAGTGTATGACACTTATGGGCCGTGATTAAAATTGGGTCAGGGCTGTTAATTGGGTTATTTATTAATTATTGGGCTGCTAGTGTGTGTTTGACATGCATTGGTTGATCCAAGGCCTGTTGAGCCTTGTTAGTTAGACTAATGGATGGAGCCCAAGCCCAACACAATTAAAACAAGTTTGTTTTTCCAAAATTATACAAATTTTCAATTTATTGAAAGCGTTTCATTAAGATTGAAATAGATGCGACAATTAATTAACATAATCTAAATGAATCAATCAGATTAATTGCATGGGTGTATGGTATGGATCGAGTCGACCATTTATTTTATGTTGGGAATGAATGCTTGTAAATTTGGTTTTTGAAATAGGGCCTGCGTGTCTTGCCTCTCTTATACTCTGATGTACATTCTCTTCTCATCTCACTTCCCCCGAATGTAACTCGGGGTTTCTGATTCTATGTAATGTATCTAGAATAGAATAGAGTAGTGATAGTTATAGTTCTAGTTTATATGAAGAGCAAGAGATGGAGCCAAATTGAAGACAAGATTCGAAGACCAACGAAGGCTTGAAGAATGTGCTTGTGAAGTAAGATGTGATTCTTCACCTAGTTTTGACCCGCTAGCTTTCCTTCTATGGCTCGAGGGAGCTAGCTGTAGTTATCCATACCATACACCGGTTTGAGTTGTTTATTATGCATTATTAATTTGATTAATTGCATGTGATGAGACTTAAATAAATAAATAATAATTCCCTCATTAATATTAAGCCAACTTGCCTTCCATCATTATGAAGCATTAGGTTTCTAGCTGACACTTAATTTGTTGAGTCACTCAAGGTCATGTGTCACCTATGATTCCTATGCTTCATGGGCCATGAGATGTCCCTGAATGATGGGTCCGACTTAACTAGAAAGGTGGGGTTTGTTGAGTCACTCAAGGCCTTACTGAGTATAGAGGCAAAGATTGGGAGTCACATAAGATGTGCTTGGCAAGGAGTTGTCAATCCAATGAATCTAGGAGTTGGATGGAGATGCAATTGGTAGCAAGTACCTACCTAATCGATCCTAACACAATTTGTTGAGTCACTCAAGGTTGTGCGAGGGGAGATGGGATCCTAGCCAACTAGGAAATCTTCCAACGGGATTTCCCAAGTTATGTCTTGAGGGTGGCAAACTCGTAGAAAATAGTGGGAGCAATCATAAAATGTTACTTCTTGCAATTTATGATTTCGCAATTCAATATGATTATAATAATATCTCTATTCAGTTGTTGATCTAGAATGTCTAGAAACATGTCGATAAGATCGATACTCGAGGGCAATAATACCTTCAACGGACTAATTTCTATAACTGGGAGATCATCTTGAGGATAGTCCTCACATATGATAAGATTTTCTATGCGATAGAGAGCTATCTTCTTACGAAACCACCAGTTAAAGAAATAGTAGCACATTGGGCCTAGACGATGCACTAGGGTGATATGATCATCGCTTGGTGTATCATCTTGGCTGCCATGACCCCGAAACATAGGTCGCCACATAAGAGTTATGATTCCTATGAGATCATGGCTAGGCTCAAGGATCATCTATTGAGAAACATGTCATGGAGATGATACATTTTATCAATAGGTTGCTAGAGCTCAACTTGGGTATGGATACCGAAACTTACCCTACATTTAGTGCCACAGTCCCTCCCTAACGGCTATGGAAAAGACTCTTGGAGAGTGGTTGTCCATACTTAGGGAGACCGAGCCTAAAATTGATTATAGGCCAAGGGAAGTGTTCTCTTAGTTGAAGGGCCCAAGGCACATAGGGGCGAGCCCAAGAGTAAGAAAGCCAAAAAGGAAGAAGAGTTCTTCCATAGCGCAATCTAGAGGAGTCTAGAAGACTAAAACCCAAAGGGCAAAGATGATGCAATCTATCTCCACTATGATAAACCGAGAAGTGTAGAGTAAGAAGAGTTCTACTCAAGGCACTTCAGGTATTTATGTTATTGGAATTAATCTATTTACTTCTTATCAGTCTACATGGGTATTAGATACTGGATCTAGTGCTCATATTTACACTTTCATGTATGGGCTTAGGAGTACGAGGAGATTAATAATAGGAGAAGTGTACCTACACTTGATAAATGAATCAAAAGTTGTTTCATTAATTGTAGGGACCTATTTGTTAACATTGCCTATAGGGCTTATATTGTAGTTACATAACTGTTACTACAATCCTAGTTTGACTAGGAATATAATTTTTAATTCTTGTTTGACAAGGATGGATATTCATTTTTATTTAAGGACAATAGTTGTTCGTTTGATAAAAATGAGTTGTTTTATGGTAAAGCAACAGTACGTAATGGTTTGTATATCTTTGATGTTGATACTCCTATAAATAACATAAATATTAAGTGACTTAAATTAGGTGATTTAAATAGCACTTATTTATGGCATTGTCGCTTTGGCCATATAAATGAGATTCACACATCCAACTTATATAAAGATGGATATCTCGGCACATTTGATTATGAATCATATGGTGCTTGCGAATCTTGTTTACTTGGCAAGATGACTAAGTCTCCTTTTAAAGTAAAGGGAGGCTACATAAGTGCTAGGGTTTGTGCACATTGATGTGTGTGGACCCATGTCCACCCAAGTTAGAGGTGGATATGTCTACTTCATAACCTTTATTGATGATAGATCATGTTTTGGTTATGTGTATCTTATGGGACACAAATCTGAGGCTTTTTAAAAGTTCAAGGAATTCAGATTTGAAGTAGAGAAATGAACTGGAAAAAGTATCAAAGTACTTCGATCAGATCAAGATGGTGAATACTTGAACAGTGAGTTTCTAACTCATCTAAAGCAGAATGGGATTCTCTTACAATGGACTTCACCTGGAACACTAGAGATGAACGGTGTGTTTGAAATGAGGAATAGGACCTTGTTGGACATGGTCTGGTCCATAATGAGTCACACTGAACTCCTCATTTTATTTTTGGGAATACGCACTCCTCACCATGATCTTTGTTTTGAACAGGGTTCCAAGTAAATCAGTTACTCAGACTCCATATGAGATATGGAAAGGAAAGAAGCCAAATTTATCTTTCCTTAAGATTTGGGGTTGTCAAAATTATGTCAAACGTGTTGACAATAATAAGTTAAAGCCTAAATTGATGAGATGTTTGTTTGTGGGATATCCAAATGGATATTACTTTTACCACCCATATGAACAAAAGGAGTTTTGTTGCCAAGCATGTGGTATTTCTTAAGAAGGAATTATTAGATGCTGTGGCTAGTGGGAGGAATGTTAAACTCGAATAAGATTCGAGAAAAACCACAAACAAATACTCCCCTCCAGGAACCCAAGAAAGATCAGACACAAGAAGTTGTGTCAACTCCCCAACCTTCTACACAAGAACCTCATAGGTCGACGAGCGTTCGTCGCGAGCAAGAGAGATATGGATTTCTCATCTCGGCACATGGAGATGTGCTTCTAGTTGAGAACGATGAGCCTACTACCTATGATGAGGTAATGTCTGACATTGACTCTGGGTTATGGCAGATGGATGACAAAACAGCTTTCCTTAAAGGAAACCTGGTCGAGGATGTGTATATGACACAGCCTGACGGTTTTGTTACTCATAAACATGCAAATAAGATTTGCAATTTTCAAAGGTCCATTTATTGACTAAGGCAAGCATCCCGGAGTTAGAATCAATGTTTTGATGAAAAGATCAAAAAGTTTGATTTTTCACAAAAGGGAAGTTGATCCTTGTGTTTACAAGAAGGTTAGTGGGAGCGTGGTGGTCCTTTTAGTCCTATATGTGGATAATATATTGCTCATAGGGAATTGTGTTCCCATGATGCAATTAGTTAAAATATGGTTTTCAAAATATTTTCTCCATGAAGGATCTGGGAGAAGCAACCTATATTCTGGGAATAAGAATCTATAGAGATAGATCCAGGAAGTTGCTAGCACTCTCCCATAACGCGTACATTGACAAGGTGCTAAAGAGGTTTAGCATGGAAGATTCTAGGAGGAGAAGTCTTCCCATGTCACATGGAATACATCTCTCCAAGGCTATGTGTTTGAAGACACGAGATGAGAGAGATAGGATGAGTCGAGCACCATATGCCTTGGCTATTGGCTCGATCATGTATGCCATGTTATGTACGAGGCCTGATATCGCATATACTTTGAACATATGTAGTAGATATCAAGCTGATCCAGGTGAGAAACACTAGATTGTTGTGATAAACATTCTTAAGTACTTGTGAAGCACTAAAGAGATGCTTTTTGCCATACGGAGAATGAGAGCACACCATGAAGGGGTTCATGGATGCCAATTTCCAATTCGACCATGATGATTTTAAATCACGTACAGTCGAAATTCATATTCTGCCTATATGGCTGGGCCATGAGTTGGAAGAGTTCCAACGAGAGATAGTGGCAGATTCAACAATTGAAGTCGAATACATAACAACCTTCGAAGCAGCTAAGGAGATTGTATGGATCCGTAAGTTCATTGATGAACTTAAAGTGGTGTCCAGCATTGTTGATCCAATAACAATTATTGGGACAACAATGGAGCCATCGCGTAAGCAAAGGAACCACGGTCTCATCAATGGACCAAATTTGTATTGCGGCATCACCATTTCATAATGGAGATTATCTACTGAGGTGACATATATAGAGAAAGTACCGACGGATGATAACGTCATAAATCCCTTGACTAAAGCTCTATCCCAGGAGAAACATGAAAGTCATGTTCGATCATCAGGTATAAGATACATGAATGATTGGCTCTAGTGCAAGTGGGAGATTGTTAGTGTAGGTGCTCTAGACCCAATCAGATTGGGCTTGTTGTACACTGACAATTGTAATCATGTTTATTGTTTGAATAAAGAGTTATTCAAATTCACAAGAAGTCATTCTATTAGTTTCTTATTATTATTGTAATAACCGAATGAAACTAGATAGAAGTCCATATGATGTATACTGTGATTAATCTATTAAGATGTGAGATGATGCATCACAGTTTCAAGACATCATTAAACGTCCCAAGTCGTAGCAATGTCAAGAATGGACATTGACAATTGCGGTAAGACTTGTATGTGCTATGTTTTTGCTATGTGATAGCAATGGAGGTCTCACACCCATAGGTATGGGGATGCCTAGACAAGTACATACGTGACCAATGTTGGAGAACGTGTCACTGGACATGACTCACCATGAGAATCCATTTTGGTTATATGTTGATGGAATTCTCATACGAGATGGGTGTAACTAATCCTTGGACCTGAGGTTGTCACGGTCATCTCATAAGAAGACCGATATGCTTTGACATCATTTCGATGGGCCTAGACAAAGGCTGCATGTGGGCGATCGTTGGGTATATCGTGAGGCTTATGGAGATGGGTGTATAACCAAGATGAGACTCGTCTATCCCTTGATAGAGGATGATGTATCTAAGGCGCCTTGGGTGGAAATCACTTTAAATCCATGGCCATGGTGAAGGAGATCAATAAGGAGTTATTGATTCACTTTCTATTAAGTGAAGATATCCAGAAGACCGAAGAAAACTCATGTGATCATTATCAAGCAACACATCGCCATACTTGAGATCACATAAGATACATTGACGAGAGGATCGAATTACACGGTAACCATGCTCGTGAAAGGTTATTTGCGGATTATGAATCCTTTTGAATAATTGGGTGGGCATGATGCCTTGCTAGAGGCCAATCTTGTCTTATGCGTTCGTACCGACACATTGCCAACATATTCGAAAGCCTAATGAGTCATACGCAATAGGCATGTTCCTAGGCTTAAACTAGGAGAGTGGACGTATGGTTAAGTGGGACACTTCGGCAAGAAGTTTTGCCGTCGTAAGTTTTCGCGGAAAAAAAACAAATAGACGTAATGACGTCGATATGACGAGGAGTCGTCATAATGGAAAGTGTTTCCTAAAATGGCAATTGATTAAATTAGGAAGGAGTTTCTAATTTAATAATTTTCTATTTGTTGGAGTGGCAAATAGGAAATAAAATATCTTTGGGCTTAAGTTAATATTTGGACTAAATTGGATTTGGGCCAAATATTAAAATAAATATTATATTTGGACTAAATTAGATTGGGCCAAATATTAAATATTAAATATTATATTTGGACCAAATTAGATTTGGACCAAATATTAAATATTATGTTTGGGCTTAAATTAGATTTGGGCCAAAATATTTTATTTAAACTTATAAAAGGATTGGGCCATTTAATTATATTCCTAGTTGGACTATAATAAACCCATTTAATTAAGTTCCTAATTGGACTAAATTAAATGGGCCGGCCCATGTCCATTAGGGTTTAAGAAACCCTAGAGCTCCTTATAAATACCCATTTATGGGTTGCCCAAATTTAAGAGAATTTTTGGTGTCGTTTTTCAAGAGTTGAAAAACGTATTGCCGTTCACTCTTCCCGTTTCTTTTTGGCATCGATTTGAAACGTGGGTATTCTTTTACCGTCCATAGACAAGCCGCGCAAAGGAGAAGGAGCTAGCACTCTTATTCCGCTCTCCTTGCCAACGGACACATGCCGCGTATCACGAGTTAGAGGCCGGATGCTTAGACGGCTCGAATCCGCGAATGACTCGATAATCTAAAGGTTAGATTTATTTATTTGTTTGTGAATGATTTAATTTCGACGTTGATCCAATCACTGGGATCGGGGTAAGTTCAAAATTTTGAACTACGTTGTTTACCCCGTAGCGATCTTGCTTTACTTTCAGGCTTCCACCATCTTTGTAATTATCATGGCTAGCGCCTCAGCTTCAATCCACTTGGTAAAGTTATTAGTTGCAACTAGAAGAAATTTCCTTTAACTCGACACTTGAGGAAATGGGCCCAGAATATCCAAGCCCCATTGTGCCAAAGGGATGGGTTGGAATGTAGGTTGTTATCATGATATTGGAGCGGAATGAACTGGAGCATGCCTTTGACATTTATCACATTCCCTTATCTTTCTCATAGCATCTTGTTGTAGCGTGGGCTAAAAGAAACTAGCTTGTAGGATTTTGGCTGTGAGTGTCCATTTCCCTAGATGCTTCCCACGAACTTCGCTGTGAACTTTAGCCAAGGCATGCTCAGCCTCTTGAGGACCCAAGCATTTAAGGAGTGGCATAGTGAAAACTCGCTTATATAGTATCCCATCAATTATGGTGAATCGGGCCCCTTTGATTTTCATTTTCTTGGCCACCACTATTCTCCCATTGTCAAGTATTTGTAAAAGGGTGTTCTCCTTTCATTACCATTCTCAACATATGCCACCTCACTTTTTTTTATGCTTGGTCGTTGAAGGACTTCCACAAACATTGTTTTTTCAGTGGTTTCTTTAGTGGATGCCAACTTAGATAACGCGTCAGTATGACCGTTGAGGGATCTATTGATTTGGATCAACTAGAAAATTTTAAACAATTGCATGAGGGTCCTAAACTTTTGTAGATATTGTCCCATGACCCGCTTTATGGTTTTGCACTACCTGTGGTATTGTTAGATAATAAATTGAGAATCATTGTGGGTTATTAGTTGTGTCACCTCAAGTTGACTCTTATTAGTCAAATCAAAGAAGTTATGAGTATGTTCAAGTTTAAATGTCAAAACTCAAGTCTCAAGCCTCTATAAAAAGCCAAGAGCTTCAACGAGAAAGTAGCTGATGACCGATTGGTCAAGTTGACTGTTACTAGCGCGTGGGCTACGCGTGCTGACCAGCACATGTGGCCCACGTGCTGGTCATCTTCTCCCGCACCAGCCATGCCGGCAATGCTAGTTTCCGATGCCATCTTCTTCTTCTCTTCTAGTCGATCCTCATGGCCAAGTTTGAGCCTCAAAGGAGCACTGAAAGAGTTCCTATCGGGGCCTCGAACGTTTGGCCAGGCGGACCGCCTCCTGACTCCGGTGAGGCCTTGAAACCCCCTAAAACTTGCTCCAAAATTCTCCAAAATTACCAGAAATGCTCCTCTCACTATGGGCAACAAAAGCCCCTTAAAATGGAATGCCAATTCGTTCAATAAGTGGGTCGATTTGAAGCTCAAAAAACCTCAATTTTGGCCATCACAAAACCCCTATTTATAGGCATCCTCGATGCCTCAAATCAGTTATCCCATGAGCCTTAGAGCATAACCCTTCCTTAGATCAACCTAAATCACCAACACCTGACCACAAAAAAAGAGTTGTAGGCTTTGATAAAAACGACCGAACTTTTGGTCGCTTTTCTTGCTTTTCCAGCCTACCCAGTGGTCGTTGTCGGCCCATGCTTTAACAAAAGATGCTCCCTGGCCTTCCCTCCTGCCATCCCTATGGCTGAAATCAGCCACGGCCGACCGGCCATGTGCTGGTCAGATTTGCCTATGGTGCCATTTTTGCATTTTTGCACTTTGACCCCTCCAAGTTTTGGCTATTATCACTTTAGCCCATTTTTCTTAACCCCTCCACTTTCCAATATTGCATTTAGGACCCTCAAGTCCTAAAACATCATTTTGACCCCTGAAGATTCTGAAAAAATATCGTTTCGGCCTCCCTCTAGCAATTTTAAAAAACTGCACTTAGGCCCCAATCTTCGTTTTGGCCCTAAACCTCTTTGTTTCTTCCTGAAACCACTGAAGGGTTGTTCCTTATGAAAAACCGAAGCCCCCTTAGGCTTCCGTTGACTTTCGGGAAGTCGTCTATAACAATTCGGTATTGCAGCCTAATTGACAACTGCATTTTAGCTGTACCAAAAATTATTCCTGATCCAATTTCTGTTAGCACCATAAATCTTATCTCGGAGTGCTCGTTAATGCCACGCCATTTTCCTTTGGCATCTTGGCTCCAGGGCACTCTTGGCAGTCGATTCGGCCATCTATACGGTAATAAATTACCGTTATACCCTTCATTTATCCTTAAATTCTATTTTTACCCCAAGATAAATTACCCTTGAGTCATTTAAAATTTCTCAGGTATTACATTCACCCCCCCCCTTAAAGAAATTTCATCCTCAAAATTTTCATCAGACCGTTAAGGTAACTAAAACATAACATAGCTCATTACCTGAATACCTCTAATCAAACATCTATTTGATCTTTGACAAACACCTTGGTTTGCATTCATTACATGTCTAATTCTTACAAGCATACCGTGTCATTCACATAATTTCCTGCTGTGGCTCCTTTCAGACGACCACACATCTTTCAATTATTTTAGGCACGCACATTCTTCCCGAAACTTTTGAGAATGCCTTCTCGCATTTCAAAAATCATAAACCTTGGGCTGGCCATATCATCATTCCATAGAGAAGTACACTTGCCAACCGCACATGCCTTCATATCTCGTTCACCAGATCCAGCTAAACGACTAGGCTAGCAATAAAAATAGACAATCTCTTCGGCACTACCATCATAGTCGGCAGGCCAACAAGCCTCCAACTTCATCTGACACTCACAGCTATCCACCAAGTCCTGCGTTGGGTACCTCTCTGCCATGCGCCTGGTGATACGAAGTAGTGCAGTCGTAGTCCTTAAGGAACTCCATCAACTGTCGCTATCTCTCGTTCAGCTCCTTCTGTGAGAACTCATACCTCAGGCTCCTCATGGTTCGTGAGCACATCAAAATGTCCCACCATTCCGTTTCAGTAGTGTTTTTATAACTTCGAGAGTACATACCACATTTGCCAACTCCAAGTCTTATATCGGGTAGTCCTTTCTGTGCTTTAGCGTGATCCGCACGCCATCATTCGGTCATGTTGTACTAATCATGCAACCCGATCCTTTGAGCTATCATAAACTCTTACTGCACTCGGTAGGTTATTCTTATTAGACTCTTCTCATGAGTTCTATTGTGGACATAATTATTACAAAGTGTCCCATTACTACCTTCTGACAATAGCTTGTCAAAACATCTTATTTCGAAACATCTTAACATTCTATTTCGAAACCTGATTCCATAAGGATCTAGATCTAATGGTAAAGGTATAACTAAAACCTAGGATATGTGTTGTTATCGGCCGGCCTATCGTTGGAGGTAATAATGCAAGATTATCCGTAGGGAATGTGAGATAGTGGCCGCCCTATCGACGGAATTATTCTCTAGATCATTTCCTATTCAGGAAGTTTAGTTTGTGGTGGTTATACACTTAACTTAGAGAATTATCAACCTCCCTATCGGAGCTCTGTTAGTTCTTCTAAGAGCCAAATGACATATTATTGATAATAGTTTAAGGGAAATCTATTTTCAAGACATAATATGAGCTTATGTGCAAAATATTTGTTTTATATGTGCCTTGTCTAAACGTCTTATTTTTCCATAAATTGTACAGGAATGTCTGGTGGAGGTTCTTTCAGTCCCCTTGCTATGATCCTCAAGGATTCTAAGCTGGATGGGGTTAATTATGTTAATTGGAAGAGGAAGTTGAACATAGTACTCACAGCTGAAGGGTACAAGTATGTTCTGACTGACCCCTGTCCTGTAATTGGGAGAAACTCCACTGACGAGGAGCGCCAGGTAGAGACGGAATGTTAGAATGCTGACGAGATGGCACGATGCTACATGTTGGCTTCCATGTCCGATGTGCTTCAATCGAAGCATGAGCATACGCCCACTGCTTATGATATTGATGTGTCGTTGCGCACCATGTTCGCTGATAAGAGCCGGCCCGCGAGGCAGGAAGCTCTTAAGGCAATTATGACTACCAGGATGGCTGAGGGGGCATCAGTTCGAGAGCACATGCTCAAAATGATTGCTCACTTTGAGGAAGCTGAGGTTTTGGGAGCGACGATAGATGCTGAGAGTCAGGTAGACATGGTCTTAGAGACTTTGCCAGATTCATACTCGCAGTTCAAATTGAACTATAACATGAATAAGTTAGAGATGAATCTAGTGGAGCTCATGAAAGAGCTCCAGGCGGCAGAGAAGATCATGAAGCCTACCTCGAAGGCTCTAGCTATTCATTCTGCATCTTCTCCTAGAGTTGGCCCTAAAGCCAAGAACTTTAAGAAGAAGAAGGGTCAGAACAAAGCAGGGGGCAAGCCCAGAAAGCTCGGAGCTAGTCAGGCCGATGCCAAGCCCAAAGGCAAGTGCTTCAAATGTGGGCAAAAAGGACACTGGAAAAAGGATTGTCCTGCCCTCAAGGTGAAAGCAACTAGTATTGCTCTTTACTTAGAATCCATCAGTTTGGTAGGATCTTCATCCTCTTGGATAGTTGATTCAGGAGCCACTGATCATGTCTGTAACTCTTTGCAGGGGTTCAGAAAGACAAGGACTCTACTTGAAGGAGAGCATGGAATGCTGGTAGCTAGTGGAGCTCGAGTATGGGCTGAAGCAGTGGGAGTTTTGCATTTGTTTTTCGATTCTAATAGGATTTTAATTCTGAAAGATGTTTTATACGTTCCTGCTTTGAGACAGAATTTAATTTCAGTTTCTAAATTGATTTCTTATGGTTATTCTGTTTCGTTCCATTCTGGTGTCACCATCAGTAGAAATGGACAGGTTATTTGTTCAGGCAACGTATTTGGGAATCTTTATTATATTAATCCTATTAAAAGTCAAATAAACAACTCTGAGACTGAACCAGTTAATAAGAAGAGAACATTATCATCTAATGACTCTTATCTATGGCACTTAAGATTAGGGCACATTAATCCTAATCGGATTCAGAGGCTAATCCATGATGGGCCCTTGGGCTCATTGAGATTGGAAGAATGGCCTCAGTGTGAATCATGCCTAATGGGCAAAATGACCAAAAGGCCATTTACTCAGAAGGCAGGTAGAGCCAAAAACATATTAGAGTTAGTTCATAGTGATGTTTGTGGTCCAATGACTACACCTGCTACAGGAGGTTACGAGTACTTCATCACATTTACGGATGACCACACTCGTTTTGGTTATATTTATCTGATGAGGCACAAGTCTGATTCTTTTGATAAATTCAAAGAGTTTAAGGCTGAAGTGGAGCGTCAAACAGGTAAATTGATCAAAATTTTGAGGTCAGACCGTGGTGGAGAGTACCTTCTTGGAGAGTTTAAGGACTACTTAGTACATCACGGTATAGTTTCTCAATTGACTGCGCCTGGGACCCCCCATCAGAATGGAGTCAGTGAGAGAAGGAACAGGACTCTAATGGAGATGGTAAGAAGCATGATGAGCCATGCATCTCTTCCTATTTCTTTTTGGGGATATGCCTTAGAAACGGCGGCATACATTCTGAACTTGGTACCCTCCAAGTCTGTACCTAGGACACCCTATGAGATGTGGACGGGACGAAAGCCTAGTCTAAATCATCTCAAGATATGGGGTTGTCCAGCTTATGTATTGACTAAGGGGAGTAAGTTGGAACCAAGGTCAGAATTATGCTACTTCATAGGATATCCAAAAGGCACTCGTGGTGGATATTTCTATTATCCTAAGGAGCAGAAAGTACTAATCAGTACTCATGCTAGATACTTGGAGGATGATCAGAGTATGTCCACTAAAGGTTCAAGCAGAGTAGAACTAGATGAGAAGTTGTCTTCTGAACAAACTTCAGGTACATCTAGTGTCCCAATTGAGGAACCAAAAGAGACACAACCGAGTGTTTCTATACGCACGGAGCCTCGTCGTAGTGGGAGGGAAAGTAAAGTTCCTGATAGATGGACAGGAGAAGCTTTCGAGCTAGTCTTGACAATCAGGAACAAGATCCTACTAGATACGAGGAGGTTGTCCTTGATGTCGATGTAGACAAGTGGCGCCTTGCAATGGATGCCGAGATTGAGTCTATACATCTCAATCAGGTTTGGGATCTTGTAGCTACACCTGAAGGGGTAAAACCCATAGGGTGTAAGTGGGTATACAAGAGGAAAAGGGGAGCGGATGGAAAGGTGCAAACCTTTAAAGCAAGGTTGGTTGCAAAAAGATTTACTCAGAAAGAAGGGATCGATTATGAGGAAACCTTTTCACCAGTAGCCATGCTTAAATCCATTCGCATACTCCTTGCCATAGCATGTCATTATGACTATGAGATATGGCAAATGGATGTTAAGACGGCCTTTCTTAATGGCCATCTTAGTGAAGACATCTATATGTCCCAACCAGAAGGCTATGTTGTGAAAGGCCAAGATCACATGGTCTGCAAGCTTAAGAAGTCCATTTATGGACTTAAGCAGGCATCAAGGGCATGGAACAAACGTTTTGATGAGTCTATAAAATCTTATGGATTTATTCCAAACGTAGATGAACCATGCGTGTATAAGAAAACAAATGGTGAAAATGTGTCTTTTCTAGTGTTATATGTTGATGACATTCTCATCATAGGAAATGATGTAGGGATGTTGTCATCAATAAAGATTTGGCTATCAAGTCAATTTAGCATGAAAGATATGGGAGAAGCTAGTTACATTCTCGGTATAAAGCTTCTTAGAGATAGGAAGCAGAGAATGTTAGGTTTATCCCAATCTTCTTATATTGACAAGATATTGGTCAGGTTCAGTATGGATCAGTGTAAAGGGGCATTAATTCCTTTTAGACACGGATTGGGCTTATCTTCCAGGGACTGTCCCAAGACAGAGGAAGAAAAGGCGCGCATGAGTAGGATTCCTTATGCTTCAGCTGTAGGAAGTCTCATGTATGCCATGCTGTGTACTAGGCCAGATATCTGCTTTGCTGTAGGCATGATAAGTAGATTTCAGTCAAATCCAGGGGAAGCACATTGGCAAGCTGTAAAGCATATACTCAAGTACCTTAAGGCGACTAAGGATTATATGCTAGTCTACAGAGCTGATGAATTAGTTCCAGTAGGCTACACAGACTCAGATTTTCAGGCTGATAAGGATGAAAGAAAATCCACTAGTGGATATGTTTTCACCTTGTCTGGAGGAGCTATTTCATAGCGGAGTATCAAGCAATCTTGTATTGCTGATTCCACCATGGAAGCTGAGTATGTAGCAGTATCAGAGGCGTCTAAGGAAGCAGTATGGCTCCGAAAGTTCCTTATAGAACTAGGAGTTGTACCGCATGTGGAAAAGCCTATTATACTTTATTGTGACAACATCGGAGCAGTGTCACAATGCAAAGAACCAAGGAACCACAGAAAGGGCAAGCATATTGAGAGGAGGTACCACCTCATTCGGGAGTTCATCCAGAAGAATGAGATAGTGGTGGACCAGATATCTACATCAAACAATCTAGCGGATCCTTTCACCAAGCCTTTGGCAGAAGAGGTCTTTCGAAGACACTTAGATGTCATAGGGGTGGGAACTTATGGATTCTCATAGTCTTTGAGTGCAAGTGGGAGATTGTTGGAAATGTATGCCCTAAAGACACGCTTTGTTTAATTTATGGTAATGATGTTTCTTTTAGTCAGTTTATGGCACATATATTATTTGCATTTAATTGTTGGAAAAGTGTCCATGCTATTAAGTAAATGATTCATGTGATGGGTCATTCTTCATAGTTAGGCATGAATCATGGGTACTTAATAAGCAAGAAAATATTACTCTTGATCTTTTGATAGAACTGGGCATTCTATCATGATAAGATCATTGTGCAATAGATCCTAATGGAGGATGGCTTGCCTTAGCCAGTAAACAGTCCATTTACTCTAATTGTACAAGCGCATTTGGAATGCGTAGAGTGGACCTGTGATAGAAGCTAATGACAAAGTACTAATTATCATGGAGCTAGTCTATTACTGCTACTACGTGGACGAGTACTCTAATACTTGAGTATTAGTTGGTGGTCTAGTGAACCTAGAGCTATATTCTTAGATTCACTGTAGGTGAGGTCTATCAAAGATCAATAACCTTTTGAGTTGGGAGTATGGTTTCTAATTAGCTAAGACAGACTAATACAAGATAGTTTCTGTGATTCACCCCCTTGTGATTGTCCAAGAATAATCAAATAATCCAGGGCCCTGGGAACGTGACTTAAGAGTGTGTGCTTCTGGGTAGCTCCCAGTGATAAGCAAGTACATTTGAGTAGTCACGGATTATTGGACTAGTGATCTAAGGATGGTAGAAATCATTTAGAGAGGTGTTAGTACATTATTCCTTTCTAAATGATGGGTGTTACGCAGAGGGGTATTTTCGTCATTACACTAGTAGGTCAAAGACATTGCATATGCAAAATTATTCGTGGGGTCAGTGTTACCATATGGTGATAGTTGGAACACTTAGAATGACAAAATATAGCTACTATGTAGCAAGGATATTTTGGTCATTTTAGTAGCCGTGAATAATTTGTCTTTTGGTCCCCGGGGTAGCTCGATATAACTCATGTATTATTTAATACATTTGGCTTGTTGGGTGAATTACATTGAGAGAGAATTATTTTATTCAGAATGGTCCATAATTAATTGGGCTAGAATAAAATAATAGTTCATTAGTTTTTTTTTAATTAATTAATTGGGCTAACCTAATTAGAAAATTAATTAAATGAACTTGGCCCACTAGGGTTTTAACCCTAGGGTTCTCCCTATATATATTCTCTCCTTGGTTTTTTTTCATCTAAGGGTTTTTTTTTACTCTTATTTACCAAAAGAGAGGCCACGAGTTTGAGTCATACCTTTGGAAGATCAAGAGAACGTTCAAGTTCTGATGCGAAGGAGCCGAATGATTGCAGGACAGCCGTCATCTCTACCACGAGAAGAAGCTCCCGCCCATCCTCCTCCTATCGCTTCATTCCGTCCGGTAATCCGAAGGAAAAGTAAGTTTCCTAGATTCTAATCAATACAAGGAAAGTTTTTATTTTAAAAACGCTTCCGTTGCATGCTATGTATCCTCGTGATGATCCTTCAATTCCTTATAAGCCTTGATCTTAAATGTTCCTAGTCATAGAATTATTAGGATTGGACACTAATAACTCGGATAAACTAGCATATATGATGCATGCTCAATTAGGAGAATGTCTTGTTTCATAAACATTAGTGTGTGGACACTAGTGCATATATGTGGGTGCTTATTATAAGAATAAGTACACTGAACTGACCCGCTACAGAATTCCTAATGGTAATTGTTTATTGTCGAATTGGAATTTCTGTGTTGCAATAGTGCAGATTGGTCCTTAGACTTGAGACATCATGGTGGTCTTATATTTGACTGATTACGCTTTGGTTCTTTTTTGGATTCTAATGGAGTCATTAACAAATTATTACTGGGCGTAACCTTATCACATATGAAGGCTTGTGGATGTCGAAATAGAATTCATCACTTATCGATAAGATTAGAAGATGTCCTGTGTATTCCGATGATTTCATGACTGAGGAAATCCTTGGCCAAGGTGAGGTGGAAATCAAAAGGTGTTTTGATTTCACCTATCAAGTCATAAATCTGGAATGGATACATAGTTATTGAATGACTAGGGTTTCGTCATAAAACCATACCCTAAATTCAATCGGGACATAGATTGATGAAAGGATTTTACTGTACGGTAATTGCAATCGAAAAGGTCCGTGTTTTTTCATCGTTGGCTAGGCGTTCATGGCATGTTGCTAGACGTTAACCATGATATGTAGGGTTTTAGAATTAATATGATTAATTCTAAAACTATTAATTAAAGAGTTTAATTAAGAAGCCATGAGATGAGTTAATTATGAAGCCCATAAGTTTAATTAAAAGAGTTTAATTATTCTAAGGAGTTGGGCCTTCATATAGCCAAATAGAATTGGCCCTACATCTAGCCCAATGGTGGACCTAAGGGGTCACACACTTGGGTCGAGTCCGTTCCACAAATTAAAAGAGAGATACGGCCCAATATGATTATAGGCCAGACCTAAATCGTTTAGGGTTTTTCCAAAGGCATAATTAGGGTTTTTTACTCTATAAATAGGCCACTTAAGAAGCTGGAAAAACAAGGAGAAATTTAGATCTCTCATTGGAGGCGCCTAGGGTTACTAGCATTACTCAAGGCGTTCGTGGAAACGGCCGATCGTGTGGACCGACTTGGAGGAGTTCGCGTTTGCGGCTCTACGGATCAATCAAGGCAGAATCATATCTTCACGGTTGCCCGGTTCCTAACAGGATTTTGACTAATGACATCAAATCATCAGTCTCTAAATCTCTCAGATCCATAATCACGGTTACCGAGTCAACCTTACACTCAAATCATTTCATCGGATCCTTATTCCAATAACTAGATCATTCCTCTTGAACTAACTTCTATTAGGCATTCTACTATTCACCGGGAATAGTAATCATCTACTGAAATAGTGTTTGCTCGTGAATAGTATATCAGGTAAGTTCTCAGGAAAGAGAGGTGGGTCACAAACGGACACACTTAAGTACCAAGTCTTTCCTTAGCTAGAACTTTTCTAGACATGCACTTCCACTACACCACACTTATCCAGTAACCATCAATACCCAAATCTTACGATGGCTTTGCTTATCTAGCCACATGAGACCTTTTTCTTAGGTTCGCTCTAATATCGATTATACTAGAGTCACTTAAGACTCAGACATTTCCTATATCTTCAACAATTTGCTCTGATACCAACTGTAACACCCTGTTTTTTCTCTTACTGAGCGTCACTATGTTGGGGCCCAAAATATACATAAATTATTTTTTTTCTTTCTTTCTTGGTACATAACTTAAACTTAAGTACTGAATTCCAAACAAAACCCCCAGCAAATCATTAAAAATGCAGAAGCGATAATTGAAACTTGATATGGTACATAATCAATTCACTTTATTTATAACATAAGAATCCGTACCATAGTTAACATCATATCCTCAATATTGAAATACATAAATACATGAAGATTCCATAATGTTCTAACAAGGCTAATCATAATAAAGAATCAGCTAAAACATCTCCGAGACAGCTTGCTGAATCATCGGCCACGCCATCACGTGCCGTCATATCTCAACCTGCTCCCTGCCCTAACTGCAAGTCTAAAACTGGAACGTGGAATGTTCCAGGGGCATAACCCATTAGAAGATGAAACTTCTAGTGAGGGTCCAAAACATATATATACGAATGCATGATGCAATAACATGAACAACATTTTGCCCTTAATGTAACTTCCTAAGCCTACCAGCCCGGCATGGAATCCTAAGCAAATCCCGAACCTTTACAGGATAAGTCTAACGTTATTCCATTATTGCCCTAGGAGAATTACGGATACACTCTGGGGGCGACATCTCATTCCCATGCACAAATATCAATATGACAATAATATCGTGCCATGCAAATATCACGACTTTCAATGCAATATGATAAAATGAATATTGCATTCATAAATAGCATGCATATAAACAATCATATCATGAATATAAGTTCTTGTGAGAAAACCACTCACAAAACCATAGTTAGGATAGGAAAACTCACATTTGCCCAAAGATTTAAGACACCTCGAAAAGCGCACATTGCCTCAATATGCGTGCCCGACCTCGATTCTCGTGCCAACTCTCAAAAGTTGCACCAATCACATCATCTCGATTACATCAATCATAAAATAATATTTAATCACTAAATATCCTCAATATTCCATTTATTTCATTTTTCCTTCATTTTCTTTCCTTTTTTCTTTTTGAAAATTCCAATAAATACCTCACGACTATTTTCTCAAATCTAATTTCACAAAAATTCATTATAGGTTATAAACTTCAAGGGAAAAATACTGAACTTACCCGAATGTTACGTTTTCATGCAAAACGAGGTTCTTTGATGCTAAAACCGAGACATTGAGAATCCCAACTTCAAATCTTTTTGCACTAACCTCCATAAAACATTTTTCTAGATTTTTAGGCATTTTTCCCAGATTTTTCCAACCATCCACGCGCCCCCACGCGCCTGTCATCTTCTCCGGAGCGGGCCATGCCGGCAATACTGGTTTCCGATGCCATCTTTTTCTCCTCTTTTAGTCGATCCTCATGGCCAAGTTTGAGCCTCAAAGGAGCACTAGAAGAGCTCCCATTAGGGTCTCGAACGTTCGGCCAGGCAAATCGCCTCCTGACTCTGGCAAGGCCTCGAAACCCCCTGAAACTAACTCCAAAATTCTCCAAACTTACCAGAAATGCTCCTCTCACTATGGGCAACAAAATCCCCTTAAAATGGAATGCCAATTCGTTCAATAAGTGGGTCGATTTGAAGCTCAAAAACTCTCACTTTTGGCCATCACAAAACCCCTATTTATAGGCATCCTCGATGCCTCAAATGCCTTAGATCGGTTAGCCCATGAGCCTTAGAGCATAACTGTAACACCCCGCTCCCACTTACGGGAGTTACTCGTGAATAATCACCCGAATTGTCCACCTGCCCGGCCTTTGGCGAAGGGTGGACCATCTTTCAATACGAAACGCCCTAGGTGGGAACTAGGCTCGTTCTTCCCTTCCCTGAATCCCAGGATTCACTAGCAGAATTGGGCTTTAGCCACATCGCATTGGCTATAAAAAAAAATCTCATTCGGACGCCCAATCGCCTTTTTTTCAATTATTTTTAATTCTTTTCCCATCTAAGAATTTTCATCGGGCTCCATAAAAGCACCATTTAAATCAATCCATTGATTGATTACCAAATTTGGAGGAAAAACTCAAATTTTTAATTTTCCAAAATTTCGGCATTTTCTCCAAAAATGCCCGAAAAATCCCTTTATTTTGAAAATTCCTCCGGGGCCCAAAATCAATTTAGAAATGCCCCTTAATTTCCCAAAATTCCAATTTTTTAAAAATAATTGGCCGACGGGGCCCGCTGGCGCGCTTGGGGCCCGCACGGGGCCCCGCTGGGCGCTGGCCGCGCCTGCCCGCGCCCGCGCGCTGGCACAGCCGCCCGCGCGCAGGCTGCTTCCAGCAACCTCCTGCTGCCTTCTTCACTTCTTTCCCCTTTTTTTTTTTTTCTTTTCTTTGGGCTTTAAAATCCCATAATTTCCAGAATTTAAACCACATAAATATACCTTACTTTCTATCAATTTTAGCCTATTTTTCTCCATAATTAAGGCTTAAACACCTCTTTGAATTTTTCACAACATACATCAAATTTCCTTCCATTTCACACATGAGCCTTACATAACCTCTTGTTGCTCACATAACAACCTCCAAGATAAATACCACACATGATCAAATGCAACAAATAGGCATTCCTAAGCCATAATGCCACAAATTAAGTACCACAAGTCTAGGCTTCTTAAGCCATAAATTACATCAAAACAAAGAAAAATACACCAAGAGCTTCCAACCACAAGCTTGCACTTTCCCTTTTCTTCTTTAACATAAGAACAACCTACAAGGGGAAGATAAAACCTCATGAGCCACAAAGCTCAGTAAGGGTGCATATGCAAGGTAAATAAAAGCATAACAAGTCTATGTAATGACAAATACATGCAAGTATGGTTAGGTCATTCCATCCTCACAACCCAACATGGTTTGAGGCATCAACCCTACCACTTCTTTCCCACCCCCATGGCCATAGGTCTCATGTACAAGTAAAGCATGCAAAGAGATACATACAAATTTATGCAACCTACTTACAATGCAATGCAAGGCCTCCTCCACATGGGGCCATCCCTTACCTCATTCTTGAACCTTAAATCTTCATTTCAAAAGAGCTTCCATCTTCATTTTCTCCCATCTAAGATGGCATTCCAAAAGAAATTTACTTTGCATACCAGCACACTAAAATGGAGGGAAGAAAGAATAAAGCTTACCTTAACTTCTTCTTCTTTTCTTTTCCATTTCTTTCCTCCATGAGAGATTTCTTCCTATCTCTCTTTCTTTCTTTCCTTCTTCATTTCTTTCTCCAAATGGCCAAAGGAAACCAATACTTTCTCACTTGCCATTATATACAAGTTTCCCCATACTTCAAGAATGAATCTAGGCCTTTGGATCTTTATGGATTTGAGAGAACAAATCCTAGCCTTCCACCAAAAGCACAATCCATGTGCTTTAGTCTTCTAAAATCCCAACCATTGGATTTCTTTCCCTTTTTCAAGGCCAAATCTCAACCATTGAATCCCTCTTGAAAATTCCATTTCTTTCTCATTTACTTTAATGAGACAATTATATGCCATTTTCAAGACTTAATCCAAGCCATTGGATATATCTCACCTTTTCAAGACTTGATCCTAACCCTTGGATCAATTTAGTCTTCCAATACCAAAATTAGCCATTTTCTCAAATATTTATTTTGACTAATTTCAACAAATCAACTTGAGTGACTAATTTCACTCTTTCTCATTTAAATAAATCCTCCCATTTTCACTCATAAATGAGTGACTAATTTCCATTTCTTTTGCATTTTCTTTTTAGGCAACAACATCATGGCTTGCATTTAACACTTGAAAGACCATTTACTCTCCAATTTTGAATTTCATTTAAATGCCTATTCTTGATTCACAAGATCATGCCATGTGTCCCTAGTCACCATCTCCCAATTTCTCATTTCTTTTCCATTTAAATTAATGGGACTATTTTCATAACCATCACACTTGAGAGACATAATTGATTTCTTTCTCATTTAATAAAATCTCCATATTTTCCAAACATTAATGGGAGACTAATTTTCATTTCTTTTGAATTTTTATTTTAATCCAACACCATTATGCCCCTCTTTAAATGCTCACAAGACCAATTATCATTTCTTTTGCATTTATTTAAATCTCCCATTTAACTTGGACCACAAAATGCCAAGTGTCATTACAAGACACTAAACTTGGCTTCCAAGCTTCCATCTCCACCATCCATGTGGCATCACCACATTTATTCACTAATTTAGGAAAAATAATTATTTCCTCCAATAATTTCATAGTCTCCATTTTCCCTATTTTCCATAATTAATTTCCTTTATGGAAATAACTTCCAAAATTCCCAAAATACCCTTTGAGAATTTATTAATCCCATATATCTCCACATAAATACCAAATTAGATTTTATTCACTTACACACCTAATTCCACATAGGAATTATTTCCAATTTACCAAAATACCCTTTTTATTGGACTTCACTATCCAAATTACCAAAATACCCTTCTCATGGGCATTCTTAATCTTAAGGATCCATCACATTCTCAAGGGTATTTTTGGAAGTTTTCTTACTTCCTTTGCTATTCTCTTAACATCAATTACACCTAGTGTTACAATAACCCTTCCTCAGATCGACCTAAATCACCAACACCCGACCACAAAAAAAAGAGTTGTAGGCTTTGATAAAAACGATCGAACTTTTGGTCGCTTTTCTTGCTTTTTCGGCCTACCTAGTGGCCGTTGTCGGCCCATGCTTTAACAAACGATACTCCTTGGCCTTCCCTCGTGCCATCCCTGTGGCTGAAATCGGCCATGGCCGACCGGCCATGTGTTGGTCAGATTTGCCCATGCTGCCATTTTTGCACTTTGGCCCTTCTAAGTTTTGGCTATTATCACTTTAGCCCATTTCACTTAACTCCTCCACTTTCCAATATTGCATTTAGGACCCTCAAGTCCTAAAACATCATTTTGACCCCTGAGGATTCCGAAAAAATATCGTTTCGGCCTTTCTCTAGCAATTTCAAAAAACTGCACTTAGGCTCGAATCTTCGTTTTGGCCCTAAACCTCTTTGTTCTTCCTGAAACCACTAATGGGTTGTTTCTTATGAAAATCGAAGCCCCCTCAGGCTTCCGTTGACTTTCAGGAAGTCGTCTATAACAATTCGGTATTGCAGCCTAATTGACAACTACATTTTAGCTGTACCAAAAATTGTTCCCGATCTGATTTCTTTTAGCACTATAAATCCTATCTTGGGGTGCTCGTTAATGCCACGCCATTTTCCTTTGGTATCTTGGCTCCAGGGCACTCCCAGTAGTCGATTCGGCCATCTATACGGTAATAAATTACCGTTATACCCTTCATTTATCCTTAAATTCCATTTTTGCCCCAAGATAAATTACTCTTGAGTCATTTAAAATTTCTCAGGTATTACACTTCGGCCCCCCGCCATTCGCACTACCTACTGTCGCCCCTTTCAGGTTGCCCTTCTCACTGTCGACATGGGTGGGAGGGTCTGAGAGAAAGAGAGAGAAAAGGGCACTGAGTGAAGGATGGGTCTATGAAAGAGTGAAAAACATGGGGAGAGAGAGAGAGAGAGAGTGATGAGAATTATCACGAAGAACAAGCTGACTCAAATCATTCAAGTGACCCATTGCATGTTCCAGTAGGGCCAATTACAAGGGCAAGAGCTAAAAGACTTAAAGAAGCTTTGAATGGGCTGGTTCTAGATATGTGGGCCAATCAAAATTATCAAGATTCTGACCTAAAAAGCTAGCAAGACGTCATCAACATTATATGGGCTGAAGAGGGAGCTGTTGAGAGTCTTTTGAGCCAGAATACTATTAAATGAAGAGCTTGGGCCATAATGGACACTTGGGCTGACTCATTGGGGCTTGTACTTTATTATTTTGGGCTGCACATGTTGTTTTAAATCTTAGCCACATGGGTGCACGAAAATTTAATCTTGAAAACCCAATCTGACTTTTCATATTTTCAAGCATCTTTAATACTTTGAGTTTCTAGGCTAATTAAGTTAGAGATTTAATATTTTGTGGGAAATCAGATTTGAATATTTCCTAGGCTAATAATTATGGTCTTTTGTATTTTCCTAAGTGTTTACTCTCTCTATAAATTGTACTCTCCCAACAATTGAAAATCAATCAATGAATGAGTGATTTACTTTTCTGGAATTCCAGATTTGAGAGGTGCTCTTCTCTTGGGTTCTTTTATGAACTAACTGACTTATCAAGGCTTGATCAACCTTGTGGCGTCTTCAACATTCGGGGTCCTTGTTCTTTCGTGTCCAAGGGTTTCGTGTGGATCATCCAAATCTGTGTTTAGCGTTCTTGGGGTGCGTATATCTTGCATTGGTTGTGGGTTCATAGGATCAAATCCTTTTGGGTTCGCACCAGAGAGAGACAAAAATGAGTGAATGGGCGAAAAGATCCACTTATTTCAACCAATCTCAGTCATTTATATATACTAAAAATTAATCTTAGCCATTGAAATCAAATGTAATAATATTTACTAATAATTTTCAAAAATCATCTTGCTTTATTATATAGATTTAATTTTATTTTTATTTTATGAAGAGACTATTTTTACTTGTTTACAATTAAGAGCTCAGCATGTAAATTCAATTAAAATTAATTAAAACTAAATTTAATTAAGAACATCAACATCAATTAAAACTAAAGCTATATTACATTAAAATTATAAATTAAATATAAAAAGATTTAACACCTCTGTCAATAATAACTCATTCTACTTACTTACACACAAAACATTATAATAATATTTAATTAATAAAAAAATAATCCATATAAAAATTTAATTGAGAATTTACTATGATTTCTCAAATAACATTATAAACAATACCAATAAAATATTAAAATTACACAAACATAATCTTTAATGTTTGTGCATATATTCACATCTTTACACCCCCTCTTTAGTTCTATAAATTGAAAACTAAACAACATATATCTCCAACTAATAAACACACAGATGGAAAAATCAGTACCGGTAGCGAGGAGCTTCAAGTGAAGTATATATACATAAAATATATATATACACCCACAATGAGTGATACATAAAATCAATATATACATACAAAATCAATATATACAATGAGCTTCAAGCGGCGTAGACACTCACAAAATATACACACACGATGAGCTCCAGTCCAACTACTTCACCATTTTTCATCTTCGTTGATGACTTAGAGGTAACCAATGTAGACATATCTTCACAAACTAAGGAATCAAGCAAAGAGAGGGTAGATTAGGTTTCCTAATCAACTAATCAAGAGGTTTTAGAAAGATATAAGAAAGAAGGGGCAAAATAAAGAAAAAAAAAGAAAAGAAAAATGAAGTCAAGTGAAAGGGTCCGAGGATTTAAGGACATGGAAAGAGGATTGAGATGAAATGGGTTGGAAGGTTAAAGATCTAAGATGGAGGAGGAAAGGCTAAAGTTGAAGGAAAAAGGATGGAGAAGATGATAAGAAAAAAAAAGAAAGAAAGAAAGGAAAGGGAAATGAAAATGATAGAAGGATAGAGGATGGAGATTTGGGAGAAATAGAGTAGTATTCATGGGATGGGGGAAAGAGGGGAAATAAAGGAGAAGATATTTATTTGATAATGTCAAGATTGACTAAAGCTTGAGCCATAGTTGCAATGGAATAAAAAATGCCTTTAGACAGCTTCAAGGTTGTCGTAGGGTTTGTAGTTTTATTAGGGCAGTAACTCATGAATTTTTTTTATTGTTGTACGATCGTGGAGATGGACATTAAAACACAATGCTCACCAAGTTAACAGTAAAAAGTTTTATCTATAGGCTCACCCCATATATATTTGAACACATGCTACATTAGAAATAACTGTGAGACTAATCATTACAACAGCTGTGAACTCATTCTAAGCTAATTGAGGGGTTTTTGAAATAAAAAGGGTGAAGTGCCAATAGCCTTTATACTTTAACACAAGGGTCAAATTGACCTTTCTTACTTTTTTTTTAAATAGCCAAATGCACCCTTACACTTTCAGAGTTCAAGATTAAATTAATCTTGTTACGTTTAAAATGATCAAATAAACTCTCGTATTTTTAAATTTGAGATAAAAATAATTAAAATATAAAAATAATAATCCTAAAAATTCAAATCAAATCAAACCAAAGCTAGAGCTCAAATTGAGCCCTCAATTGCATTGCATATTTGCATTTACAAAATTATTCTTAGCTCCCAAATTGAACTCAACAACCTTAGCCCAAAAGAGTATGTGTAACTCAATTAGAGATTAATTTGAGTTTGATTTGGACATTCTTATTTGATTTGGAGTAGATTTAACTCCATTAACAAATTACAAATGCTATTAGATGGAGCATAGATGTTATCTATTATAAAAATAATGTGATTACGAATCTAAAAATATAAGAGTTTTTGAGTTTATCAAAAGTAAAAAATCAATGAAACCTCTAAACTAAAATAAAACTATCTTTTAAAAGTTTGCCCAAATAAAAATCTACCTTCTATATTAAAATAGGGTCCATTAAAAATTGTAGAGTATTACGGGCATTTTTTGGATCACTTTGGGCTATTGTTTGGACTACTTTGGACTGAGAACAATCCAACGATTGAGCCCAACCTCTCGAAACTCAATGGACCTAAGGCCGAAAACATCGTAACAAGGTCGCATTATTACTAAAACTCGAGCCCTAACCACGATAATAAGCGAGCTCCCAGCAATGCCTCTAACTCGTTGGCTGACTGTTCAGCTCGCATAACAACATTGCCGCTGAATAACCGGAGGCAATGACCCATTTACTTTACCTGATGCAAACCAGATCCCTGGTAATACGGAGTCCACTCCCAATTTCATGGAATTGATAAAGACATTTTGTCCCCCTTGATGTCATGTTACCACATTTTGGTTTTATATAATTGTAAGCATCACTCGCTATAAATAGGGGGTCAAAAATCATTGGACAAGAGAGAAAAAATACATACTATTACTCTGCTAAAATAATCAGAGAGCAGTTGTGTACTAAGCATCATTATGGCGGAATCATGTAAAATTTTTTATGTATTGTCTGATTGATTATGCTATAGCTTTCGTCCCCTCGTGCTCGTGATCATTCAATTAGTAAGAGTCGACGAATCACAATCGACCGACGCAGAGGAATATGAATATGTCACGTAGATCAATTCAAATAGTAAATGTATTAGGATTTTGTTTGAAAAATTCACAAACAAATAAATGTTAAATTTATGATAACTTGTGATGGATTGAAATAAATGTTAAATTTTAAAATTATTATTAAATATTAAAAATTTATTAAATCTGAGTTAAAGGAACCCACAAAATTTCTTTTCTTTTTATCTTATATATTTTTATTAAAATGCTACTTAAATACTTTAAAAATCCTTAATGTAACACTTTCATATTAATATATTATATTATATGTTTATAAAAATATAATTTAATAACATAAAAATATCATATTAAATATTATTTTAATATTTCAAGGTATAAGTCCTCAAAGGAGTCATTACAACTGTAACATGTGGGACCCACGTCAAAATATATACATATATGTATAGATAGATAGAGAGAGAGAGAGAGAGAGAGAGAGGTAGTTCAAGTCAGCATGATCGATGTGGAGCCAGTTGTACGACCGTTTGTTTTCTTTCTTTCTCCAGATGCATACGCATACATACGTTCCGATACATTTAATTATATACATATATATGCTTTTATTAATAAAATTAGTTTAAAATTAAAAATAATACATCTTGTCAGAATATAAAACATATTTTAATTATTATATTAAATCATTATTCAAAAATGATAATAATAATAATTAATATTATCATCATGTATATGTGTGTGTATGCATACCTACTAGGGCGTGTGCGTACGTGGCGTAAGGATTTGAATGGCTGCGCCTCCGTGCTTTTTAAGTCTACAGGAAGCCTAACCACTATAATATTTCAAAGAAACAGCGACACGTGGCAGCTCCTCAACCCCTCTCCATCACCGGACCACTCCCCTCGCTTCCCTCCTTGGCACGCGGCCTTCAAAGATTCCCGCCGCCACACCCTCTACAATTTCATCACGTTTTTTTTTTTTTTAATTTTCCCTTATTTTTCCACTCCTCTTCTATTGACCAAACAAAAAATAAAATAAAAATAAAAACTAAAACTCGTAGGACTTTTGAATCGGGTGACATTATATTAAATATTAAATAAATATGTTAAATATTAAATAATAAAATTTACTAAATTGAATTCCAAAGATTATCTCTCCGTGATTCGACCAATACAGGAGATTTGTCCGTACGACGGCAAACAAATCACGTAAAAAACCAGAATTTTTTAAGTGTGGCGCAAGTTGATATGATCATATGACCTCACGAGCACCCCCTCCCACGTGGCACTCACTAAGCTTAATGATAAGACTTGAAGCGCCCAATAGCTTGACTTTGGAATAAAGTTGTATATTTTTTATTAATTGCTAGTGTGGGTGATTTGAGTTGTTTAATATATTCCATAATAATCTAGAAGAACAAGTGTCTTAACATGAGCTTAGGCTTAATTAGGCTTAGGCTTAGGCTTAGGCTTAGCCTCCAAATAGTCCACAAGCGGCAAGTATAATCAGCATAATCAACATTTAAAAAATGATTTTCTGGGAAAGATAGTGGAGCCAATTATTCACATGAACAAGCATTTAAGAGGAATAACAGTTAATTTAATGTTTCAGAAGCTCTCAGTCTCATAAAAGAAAGAAAGAAAGAAAGAAAGATATGAAGTTACAAGTTTAACCCAGCCCTGCCCAAATAATCAGATCCATGTCCAAAATCAAAATCAAAGTTCTAGCTACTGTTGTCTATCCCATAGATGTATCAAGACGATGAGGTGTGTCCATTTCGAGTACTAGATGACAAATTCTCTATTTTATCTTTTTTTATAAGAAAAAGAAGGATAAAATAGAGAATTTTTCATCTTAAAAAACGTAGATAAATATATATATATATTTTTTTAACCCCCGAAACACATTACCAGTCTAAATATCTTTATTTTTCTTCCCTCCATTTTTGTTTACATGCTGTTGCTGAGCTGCGGTAAAAACCAAAAGTCCTCAACACTCCACATATTTCCCGATGTGTCCCCGCCGTCGAACCACTGGTTATTCTGCTCCGTCGTGGGGAAATCCAAACCGGAGGTGAAGCAACCGGAGGGGCTGCTTAGTGATTCTGGGTAGATGGCTTGGTTAAATTGGTAGCAATTGTTCGCCGGATAATTGTAGTAATCGACCAGGTCGGATCCCGGCGAGACCTGGGCTCCGAACGAGTCTGATGACGCCGCCGTGCTGGAGTTCTCCGGCGTGAAACTCCGATTAATCTGTCCGACGCCGATGCCGGCTGGCCGCGGAGCTACCAAGCCGGAGCTGAGTTGGATGTTGACGTCTTTGTTGTTGTCGCCGTCGTCGAGATCGGTGTTGCTATTGAGGGTGTTGAGTTGGAGGTGGCGGTAGGTGGTGCTGGTGGTGGTCGAGGAGGAGGAGGAGGATCCGGCGACAGCGGCGGCGGCCTGAATCCTCTCGACCAACCTGGGCATCCAAAGATAACGCATGGTGTCCTTGAATTGCTTGCTGTTGACGTCGCATTTGAGCTGCTTGGCATGCTTCTGCACCCGCGTTCGCCAGTAGTTCTTGATCTCGTTATCCGTTCTTCCCGGCAAGTGTTGCGCAATTTTCGACCATCTGCAAATCCAAATGCACTTTCATAAACAGAGTTGCAAGTAAAATTATACCAAAGAACAATTCAGACTCACGGTACTCGAACTCAATAGCAAATTATATATATACCGATTGCCCCATTGAGAATGGAGTTCAAGGATCAGGAGCTGTTCTTCGAGAGTGATGTTTCCACGACGAACGTCTGGGCGTAAATAATTCAGCCATCTTAATCTGCAGCTCTTACCAGTTCGCTTCAGACCTGTTTCATTCACTCATACAACAGACCGAAATTTAGTAAAGTTGAAGAAGTAAAGAAAGGGGATGATCAAAACTCTACTTTTTACTTTTTCTAGGTGGGTTTCTTGTACTTTGTTAATTTAAGGTAGTTTTACTCTAAATGGCCGTGTTTGATCATTTCCCTAGAAAGTTGAATCGGGATATGTTCTTTTTCCGAGAAAATGAAGCTAGAAGTTTATCTTCTCTGTACGAATCTACATATACAGTTTATTTCCTCTGAGATTATATGATAAAAGCAAAACCCAAAAGTTCATTTTCCGGGCTGAGAAAATAGGTAGGAAGATAATGAAGACCTGCACAACGAGCGAGAGAATTCCAGCGGCCTTCGCCATGCTTGGCGATGTAGTTGATGAGAGCCAAATCTTCTTCAACAGTCCATGGACCTCTCCTCAGTTCCATGATTTCTTCTTCACTTTCCATGCCAGATGATGACTTGCAGATTCTGCCTTCAACATCCATTACCCTAAATGGAGCGTCCGATCAATTGATTAATTGATTCAGAAAGAAAGAAAGAAAGATCGATGATCAGAGAGAGAGAGAGAGAGAAGAAAGGGAGAGATTGGATTATTGATTAATGCAAGAAGATAGAGAGAGAGAGAGAGAGAGAGAGAGAGAGAGAGAGAGAGAAGAAAGGGAGAGATTGGATTGTTGATTAATGCAAGAAGATAAAGGAATGGGGGGGCTTTATATAGCTGCATGATGGGGTCGAAAATCGAAGAAAAAGGTCGCATATATGGGAGAGAAGAGTCAGAAGGACAACCCCAAATGGCAACTTAAATAACAATTAATTAAGAGTTAATTATTAACTCTTAAACATATTAAGTTTGTCATTAATTAACTCTTAAACTTGTTAAGTTTGTCATTATAGTTACGGAGGGATGCGTTGAAGTTTGACGCTTTGACTTGGCCTGTCAGTGAGATTAGCAGTTCCGTGGAAAATGAAGAAATTCACGATTTTCCTTTTCCCTGACAGCTAAGATAATGAAAACTAGACATAGTATGTGTTGACTCTATGACGTGGGCAGAATTTAAATACCATTGGCATTGGTGGGTTGTAGTGTGTACAAGAGGAGCACCTTATCTTGATCCCATTCCTGAAATCTTCCTTCCTCTCAATTCGGTTGACAAACAATGAAACTAAATTCATAAAAAAAAGGGGGATGATGAAAACTAAACAATAAACATATATAATTAAGAATATGTGAGATAAATCCCCATTAAAAGTCTTCTGTCCGATGAATAATGCGTCTTATTGTATTTACCTTATTATTGAAAATTCCACACTATACACTCTTTTATAATTAGAAACAAAACACCACAAACTTTATGATAATAATTACAAGGACATCTATGTAGGATATTTAAATGATTAGATTATATGAATTAACACAATACCAAATATAGACGAAAGATGACATATTTGTATTTATCATTAAATAGGATTTTATATTATTCGATTTGGTACTGAATCATGGTCACTAACATTGATCTCATATCAAAATTGATCTTAGATGATAAAATCTTCCTTCCACTACTTGTTAGACAGACATTCGTTCAATGGAACAAGCATACAAAACATGTAGGGCTCAAAAATCATAACCCAAACTTGTCAATGAAGAGTAGGGGTGAGCAAAAGTTCAGTTAAACCGAACTAACCGAACTGAACCAAAAAGTTCGGTCGATTCGGTTCGGTTTTTCAAAAATAATGGTTCGGTTCGGTTATATTTTTGTTTAAAAATCGGTTATTCGGTTCGGTTCGGTTATTTTGATAAAAATACCAAAAAAATCGAACCGAACCGAACTTGTAAAACATAGCCTCACTCACTTGAATCGAACCGGCCACAACCCCCCCTCGCGCGAACCGAACTCCCCCCCTCATGAGTCACGCACGCGGGCGTGACATTTCATTTCTCTGTTCTTCGTTCTTCTCTCTCTCTATCTCTCTCTCGCGTCTTGGCATTTCATCTCGATTCGATTTTGAGTTCACAGATTTGGCGATGGCGAATACGAAGACGAAGGAGAAGGCGAAGGGGAAGACGAAGGCTCTTCGAAGGCGATGGGGAAGACGAAGGCTCTTCACAGCTTCGTGGATTAGGCATTGGCCGAAGGCTTTTTGACTTCATCTCTTCATCTACTCTCTCTCCCTCCACCATCCGTCGTCGATGCCGAAGAAGAAGACGAAGGCCGGAGACGAAGACGAAGATTGCGCCGATGGTTTTTCGGTAAGTTTGCACTCTATTTCTCTTTTACATTGAAATTTTGAAACCTAGATCTACTAAAATCCAACCATTAGATGCTTTTAGTTTTTGGGTATGTGGGTCACCGTGGTTGGGGGAATCTGATGATCGGTTCTGATCATCGAAATCATCGGCCGGCAGCAATAGCAAAGCCGGTCTCTTAGTTTGTTTCCAGTTCAGTTTTCGGTTTCGATTCGGTTAGCATGGTTTAAGGTTCGATTAGATCGATTTGTTGGGGTTGGTCGGTCGGTTCGTTCGGTTATTGCATTTGGTTCGGTTCGATTCGGTTCACAATTTTTGGGCGGTTCAGTTCGGTTAAAATCGATTACACACCCCTAATGAAGAGAGTCCTAATCGTAAATAAAATATTTATTTAATAATCCTTCCATTATGAGTTTATAAGATAATGACATATACTCTAGCTTAATGCGACACCTAAATCCAAAAACTCGATGCACACATTTTACTAACAATTAATTAGACCACTATCAATAATGGAAACATCGTAGATGTTTCTTAGAAAATAATCGACCACATTATAGGTTATATTTAACAAAATAAAATTATTAACAATTAATGGTGTCCTACAAAAATATTTCCAACATTTTCGACTTGAGCAACATTAATTACAAAAGTTTATTTTAAAAATAATTTATTATAAAATGACTCTCAGACTAAGAAACTAATTTTGTAACTTAGCTACGCTTTAAAAAATATATATGGTCAAGGAGACAACATTAAATACAACTCCGTCCAATAAAATTTACAATATTAAATCACAACAATCATTACATTCTTAATTTTAACACAACTCTTATCCTCAATTACAAATATTATTGTTGGCGAAAAAAGATTTAAAAGAAGATAAAGAACTAGCCGAAGCAAGTCCTAAAAAATAGAAAAGGATCTAGCTGCATTATCTCCTAATTTTTAGGAGAAGATTTCAGAGAAAAATTCTCCAACTTAATCTGTAGTATTTTGTATTTCTAATTCCTAGTTTTTAGGAGATAGATTATAGAATTCTCTTGTATTTAAAAACATGTTGCATTCATAGAAGTATGGACTCTATTTGTAAAGTTTTCTACAATTATAGAAAATTTAGAAATCCCATTCCTTCAAGGATTTTTTCATGGTATCAGAGCTATGTCTCTAAATCTCTTCTAAGCCTTTGTTTGCTTAGCCTTCATTGTTGTTCTAGCTCTTTTGGTTTATTTTTAAGTTGCGACTACACAGCCACTTCAACCATTTCGTTTGGTTCCCACCTTGATTGCAATAGTCTTTTTCATCTCTTCCTCCAACTATGTCTGAAACATCTGAGAAAGGCTCGTCATCTCTAGAAGGGCCCAATATAGGCGGTACTTCGATAGGAAGTTTGGTCACTAGGGACTTACAGGGTTGCACCAATCTTATCGTTTGGATGGGTGCAACTACCTATAGTGGGCTCAATTGGTGAAAACCTTCCTAAAGGGTAAAGGGAAGCTGTATCACCTAATCGATCTAGATCCTAAAGGGTCCGATCTACGCTTTACATCATGGGATATTGAGGATTCCATGATCATGTCATGGCTGTGGAATGCTATGCATCTCGAGGTTAGTAAAAATTACATGTTTTTGTCTAATGCTAAGGATGTATGGGAGATTGTTAGGCGTACATATTCAAAAGTTCAGGATGCTTCAGTTATCTTTGAGATTAAGATGAAATTGAGTAGCACTAAACAAGGATCACTAACGGTTATTGAGTATTACAACAAGATAAATGGTTTCTGGATGGAACTTGATCATTATCAAGACATTAAGATGGTCTGTGGAAAAGATACAGAAACTCTACACTTTCTCAAAAGGGATAGAGTTGTGGAATTCTTGGTAGGACTTAATCTTGAATATGACCAAGTAAGGGTTCAGATACTCAGAAGGGAAAGGCTGCCCATCTTAATGAGGTTTTTGCAATTGCCCGTAGTGAGAAAACATGAGAGTTACAATGTTGGGGGAGATCCGCTCTGAATGATCTGCTGAAAGTAAAGCTATTTCGCTACAGGGTAAGCAACATAGTTTAAAATTTTTTTTGAACCTTATCCCGATCCCAACGATTGGATCAACGTTGAAATCAAATCATTCACATATAAAATAAAATAAATATAACATTTAGATTTTCGAGTCATTCGCGGATTCGAGCCGTCCGACCACTAACTAGTGATATGCGACACGCGTCCGTTGGCAAGAAGAGCAGAATATGAGTGCTAGCTCCTTCTCCTTTTTCGCAGCTTGAGTATGGATTGAAAAGAATGCCCTCGTTTCGTATTGATGCAAAAAGAAACGGGGAAGAGTGAACGACATTCGTTTTTCAACTCTTGAAAAACTACACAAAAATCATTCTATATTTTGGGCCACTCATAAAGGGGTATTTATAGAGCTTGGGTTTCTTAAACTCTAATGGACATGGATTGGCCCATTTATCCTAGTCAAACTAGAATCTTAAGTGGGCCAAATCCATTTATTAAATATTTGGCCAAAATCTAATTCAAGCTCAAATATTTAATTTAATATTTAGCCTAAATCTAATTTAGTCCAAATATAACATTTAATATTTAACATTTGGCCCAAATCTAATTTAGTACAAATATAATATTTAATATTTAATATTTGACCCAAATCTAATTCAGCCCAAATATTAATTTGATTTAATATTTGGCCCAAATACTTTATTTAACCGAAATATTAAATTAAGTCCAAATATATATTATTTTCTATTTGTCACTTCAACAAATAGAAAATTATTAAATTAGAAACTTTTTTCTAATTTAATCAATTGTCATTTTAGGAAACTCTATCCTTTATAACGACCCTTCGTCATATCGACGTCATTACGTCTATTTGTTCTTTTTCCGTGAAAACCTACGATGACACAACTTCTTATCGAAGTGTCCCACTTAACCATACGTCCGCTCTCCTGGTTTAAGCCAAGGACCGTGCCTATTGCGTATTGATGTTCTACCCTTGTGTTTAGTTTTGATGATGAAAAACAATACCTTGTTTTATCCCTAAGTCATGAGTCAAGTCTATGGTTTTCAACAAAAATCAATTTCAAATGCTTTGTTAAAATGAAAACCAAAAAAGATTTATGATTTTCTATATTAGTTGGAGATTTGCAAAGTCAAGTCTTTAGTCTTAAAAGAATCTCTTAAAATGTTTTTCAAATTAGCTTTGAAGTCGTCGGTCAACATAGAGCTAAAATTATTCTAAGGCAAAAGACCAACTTGAACATAAATGTGTTTAATGAAAATCCAATCTTAAGTATGAAAAATCATTTATGTTAATCTCATATTTCAAAATAAGCTTTCATATTTTGAAACGTGCATAAAAGGCTTTGGCTTGAAACTTAATCGTATGAAAAATCCTTTAGTTCATGCATCATGTCTTGAAACTCGTTTTGATAATATTTCAATATTTTTTCTAAGTCTGGAAGACTAGCACCTTATAAGGAGACATATATGAAAATGTTTCCTTTTTAGAAAACTAATTCCCGGTAATTCAATAGCTAACATTCATTAGTGATAAAATGATTTTTAATGAATTTTTCAAGAAATAGAAAGTGTATATCTTGGAGGTGGTAAAATCGCAAAATCCTAAGTTCCTACTAAAATCCAAATTCTACTTTTTTATTCTTATGGATTTTGATTTTTTTGATATTTTTATTGAATCCAAATAGGGGGTACTTTCTTATTTACATTTATGTATTAAAGTAAATGGAAGGTAAAATATAAATTAAACAAATGTAAATATGTTGTAATGTTTTCAAAATTCATTCTGTTGAAAATCTTCCTCATCTGTCGACTTAGTGCTTCAATTTGTCGACTATGCATAAGGATAGTCGACTATGCTTATTCAGTTTGTCGACTATATCTTGCATTTATCGACTATTTTTGCATCTGTCGACTATCAAGTAAGGATAGTCGACTATGGCTTTTCATCTGTCGACTATTTTTGTTCTTTAAATTCAAAATTCTCTTCATATTTTATCATCTATCGACTATGCTTTTGTGTTTGTCGACTATGAAAAATTTGTGTTATAAGATAGTCGATTATGCGTTTTTATCTGTCGACTATGTCTTGTTTTATTTGTAAAAATAGTCGACTATGCTTTTTCTTCTATCGACTATATCTTTTGCAGAAAAATTCCAACAGCTAGTTTTTCAAACTCCAAGGGTCACAAACGGCTACATTTCTCTTCAATCTTGTGAGAAGCTTATAAATACAAGTCATGGATGATCAAGAGAAGGCTAATGGACGGGAATGAATTAATTTGAGCTTACTATTACTCTCGTTTGCAATTACAGTGATTGTGCTTCAATTTTTTCTCTCTTCAAGGTTTTGATTTTAACTTGTATTAATTCATTCAAGCCTTGTTTTTATTGTGAGAGAACTTGTAACTAAGAGTGTTAACTCTTAGCATCTCGTTTACATTTGTATCACTCTTATTTTCCTAGCTTTGTGTTAGAAGACTTGCTTGTTAAAGCAAGTGGCTGTAATTCCTAGTTAGGTGCTAGAGGGCTTGCTTGTATAAGCAAGAGGTTGTAATTCCTAGTCTTGGACTAGAGGACCTACTTGGTTTAAGTAGGGGGTTTTAGTGGATGGTTTGAAAAATCCTTAGTGAAGAGCTAAGTTAGTGGATTAGGCTTGGTTAAGCCGAACCACTATAAATCCTTGTGTTTTCTTATACTTGTGTTCTTTGATACATTTATCTTTCCAAGCATTTCATTATTCCTCACTCGGTTCTCATATTTATCTTTTTTCATTTGTCATTTTTATGGTTTACGCTTTAAAACTCTAAAACCTCAATCTGTATCAAAAAGTTTTCCTTTTTAAGTTCTATCAATTAAGTTTTTAAAATAACCAATTCACCCCCCCTCTTGGTGTGTGCCATAGCACCTACCCATTCTAACACGTATGACTCATTAGGCTTCCGAATATGTTGGCAATGTGTCGATACGAACACATAAGACAAGATTGGTCTTTAGAAAGGCGTCATGCCTACCTAATTATTTAGAAGGATTCATAATCCGCAAATAACCTTTCACGAGTATGGTTACCGTGTAATTTGATCATCTCATCAATGTATCTTATGTGATCTCAAGTATGGCGATGTGTTGCTTGATTACGATCACATGAGTTTTTCTTCGGTCATTTGGATATCTTCACTTAATAGAAAGTGAATCAATAACTCCTTATTGATCTCTTTCACTATGGCCATAGATTTAAAGTGAATATCCACCGAAGGCGCCTTAGATACATCATCCTCTATCAAGGGATAGTCGAGTTCCATCTTGGTTATGCACCCATCTCCATAAGTCTCACAATATGCCCAACGATCGCTTACGTGCAGCCTTTGTCTAGGCCTATCGAAACGATGTCAAAGCATAACAGTCATCTTATGAGATGACCGTGACAACCTCAGGTTCAAGGATTAGTTATACCCATCTAATATGAGAATTCCATCAACATATAACCAAAATAGATTCTCATGGCGAGTCATGTCTAGTGACATGTTCCCCAACATTGGTTGTAACACCCCAAATTTCTTGAGCGTGTTATAACTTAGGATTTCGGGAATATAAAAATTATTCATATCACAATCACTGCCATACATCACACAATATCCCCAAAACCCTAATTTTTACCATCTCAACTTAACAAACCCAATAATCGAATAGCTAAGATAGGTGTTAAAATTTCAAATACGGAAGCTAGATCGAACCTGATATGGTTCACAACCATAATACTTTATTTATCATAAATAAAATCGTTCAAGATGTCTACAAAATATATTACATGGACATCATTTCTAGCAAGTGATAACTGAACATCTTAAACATATCCAGAATTATATAGGTTCGCACATAAACAAAAATATGCTAAACATGCTACAGACAGAAAATTAAACTTATTCTTCCGCTACCTTCTTTCCCTTTGACCTGCTTGTCGAACCTGGAACGTTTGAATATTCCAGGGACATAGTCCAATTAGAAGATGAATCTTTAGTGAGAAACTCCAAAAATAGCTTATATCGATGCATGATCAGGTATAAAATGTATGAGAAGACAACGAGAACTACTCCGAAGTGCCTCGTGAACACACCAGCCTCCTCCAACGAGAGCTTTCTCAATGGCACATGCATAACGCCTCTCAGGAGGTCCCTAACCATGTCACTTCGGCCCGACCTCATAGAACTCATGCAAGCACCACATCTGTTGTTCCTTAGACTCACGATCTTCCCCCCGAGAGCTTTCTCAATGGCGCAGGCATAGCGCTTCTCAGGGGATATCCGAATTTTTCCCTCGGCCAACAACAAATAGGTACAATAGTATGGCCACACAAATTTTATAAATGCAAAAGTTAAAAAAAAACCAACAGCATATATCTTTCAGAAAAATACATTTCATAAATGTAACATGATTTTACGTAAGAGAAGAATAAGAGTTTACGTACAAGAACTTCACAAAACACGTCTCATGTAATAGAAGTCTCTCATAAGAAAATAAAAAAATAGGATTTGGAGTATAAGAGTCTCACCTTGTTGGTTTATCTCTTGGACAGTATAATTTCACAGCAAATGGCCTAAGTTTCTGCAGAAAACACACGTCTTGGTAAACCTAACCTCAAATATTTTTACACAGAGTTGAGGGAAATTAAATTAGGGGCATAACTGGAAAATTTCATAGAAAAATGACCTTTCATGCACTCTCACGTGCCTCAAGAAGGTGTCTCATGCACCTTCACGAGCAGCCACTTCCGGCGTGTGTATCTCACGCGCTGCCTACTAGATTCGGACAGCATTGCGTCATTTTCGTATTTCGGCCATATCTCCCTCGTTTTAACTCCGATTCGACCCCCGTTTGAACATACGCGACCCTCTCTTCCCCCTCTACAGGATTATAAAAAATTTGGACTTACCTCACTTTTTTTATGACTAATTTTGGTGAACTCCGGAGAAGGCTCGAAACTACCACGAGGCTCGTTCTCCCCAGCTTCTCCTTCGATTTCTTCCTGCCTTCTTGCCAAACTTCCTCATCTTTCTCTAGAGCAAGATCCTCCTCTTAGAGTGCCTCAACTCTCAAACTTGCTTGGAATGATTTGAGAACAACTCATTGTGCCTATTTATAGATTTCTTCAACTAATCACATTATGCCACTTGTCACAATCTAAGCCATGGACTCCAAAGACTCAAAGATGTAATTGAATAGCTTTTGAAATCCAAAGTTAGAATGAATTTAACTTTTGAAATCCAAGTTAATTCCCCTAATTTCTCCCAAATAACATTTTGGCCATTGTTTCAAGTCCTCAACTTTAATGTTTTACCACATAAGCTTATAATTTCATCCTTATTTCGTTGTATAATTCTCTAATTACAATTACACCCTCAAACATCAATTTTATCGTGATACTTAAAATCTCAAAATTAATAACTCAAAATTACTCGATATGTACGATTTCTCGAAATCCCTTACCATCATTTGGCTATTTTAGGCTACAACTTAGCTTAATCGAAAAATCGTCTCTGATTCAATTTCTTTCAGCGTCATAAATCTCGCCTCGAGACGCTCATCAAAAATATACCTTTGTCCTCAGGTATCTAAGCTTTAGGGCATTCCCTGTGACTGATTTGGTCACTTGTTTCCATTTCAAGCATATTTTTTGATATTTTAAACTCATTTAAAATACGTGGCAATTTCACGAAAATATGGGGTGTTATAATCTCCCCCCCTTAAAAGAATTTAGTCCACAAAATTGAAACATACTTGAAATTATTAAAGGTTAAATAATTATTGCATTCTAGAATATAATTTCTAGGAGAAAATATAAAAATTCCCTACTCTATTTCCATTTCCTCGAACAGATAAGGATATTTCTTCCTAATTGTTTCCTCAAGTTCCCACGTTGTCTCATCATCTGAGTGTTTTCCCTACTGAACCTTCACTAACGGGATCTCTTTATTCCGCAACACTTGAGTTCAGCGATCTAAAACTGCTCGAGGTGACTCCTGGTAGGTTAAGTCATTCCTTAGCTTAATTGTGTCCACTTGAACTCTGAGGATTGGATCTGGCACATGCCTTCAAAGTTGGGAGAAGTGGAACACATTATGAATCCCGGACAAGCTAGGCGGAAGCTCCAATCGATAGGCCAAAGGTCCGACTTTTTCCACAATCGGATATGGTCCTATAGACCTTGGCTTCAGCTTTCCTTTATCGCTTCCACGCATCACCAAATGCTGGGGTGACACCTTGAGATACACTAGATCCCCTATCTCGAACTCTAGATCCCTTCTTCTTTTATCAGCAGAGGATTTTTGTCGGCTTTACGCAGTTCAAATTCTCTCTTGGATTATTCGAATCTTATCGGTAGTCTGTTGCACAAGCTCGGGCCCCAGCATCTATCGTTCCCCTACTTCAGTCCAACAGATAGGCGATCGACACTTTTTTCCATACAAAGCCTTATAAGGAGCCATCCCGATGCTGCTGTAGTAACTATTGTTGTACGCGAATTCTACCAATGGCAGATGCTCCTCCCAATTTCCTTCAAAATCAAGGGCACAGGATCTCAACATATCTTCAAGTGTTTGAATTGTCCTCTTTGATTGCCCATCAGTTTGCGGATGATAAGCCGTACTCAATTTTAGCTGGGTCCCATGCATTTCTGCAAACTTTCCCAAAACCTCGAGGTGAACTTGGGTCCCAATCTGAAACTATACTCACTGGCGCACAATGGAGTCATACTATTTCCTTCAGGTATTGCTCTGCGAACTTTCATACCAGTTGATCCATCTTCGTAGGTAGGAAATGCGCTGACTTTGTCAACCTGTCTACCACCACCCAAATGGCTTCATAGCCCTTCGGCTCTTCGAAAATCCTGTTATGAAATCCATCATGATATGTTCCCATTTCCACTCGAGAACTTCCAAAGGCCTCATCAACCCTGCAGGTTTCTGATGCTCAATCTTTACCCTTTGGCATATATCACATTGTGCCACCCTTCTAGCCACACTAACCTTCATCCCTGGCCACCAATAGATTTTCCGAAGATCTCGATACATCTTTGTGGCTCCTGGGTGCACGGTATACTTAGCTCTGTGGACTTCATCCAAAATTTTCTGCCTCAACTCCCGAAGGTTTGGCACGTACACTCTACCCCGAAACCTAAGAATGCCATTTCGCATCTCAAAATCTGAACTCTTGGGCTGGCCTTGCTCATCTACCCATAGACGTATACACCGGTTATGCCCACTAGCCTCCCATATCTCGGTCTCCAGATCCAATTGAACCGCCAGGCCAGCTACTAGGACAGAAGATCCCTTCAGCACTATACTCACCGTCATCAGGCTAAAAGCCTCAATCAGCAGCCACTCCTGGGCCATCAACCCGGCCATAACAGTATGCACAGTCCTGCTCAAAGCATCAGCTACCACATTGGCATGCCCCAGGTGATACAAGATGGTGCAGTCGTAGTCCTTCAGGAACTCCATCCATCATCGCTGCCTCATGTTCAACTCTTTTTGCGAGAACACATCCCTTAGACTTTTGTGGTCTATGAATACATCGAACGTCTCTCCATATATGTAGTGCCTCCATAGCTTCAGAGCATATACCACCGCTGCCAGCTCCAAGTCATGCGTTGGGTAGTTCACTTCGTGTCTCTTCAACTAGCGTGATCCATATGCGATCACCCGTCCATACTTCATTAATACACAACCCAAACCAACCTTCGAGGTATCGGTGTATACAACATATCCACTGGGCCCACTAGGTATTGCTAGCACAAGTGCCGAGGTTAGTCTATCCTTAAGCTCCTGAAATTTTTCCTCGCACTTGGCAGTTCATTCGAACTTTACTTCCTTCCGTATGAGCTTCGTCATAGGTGCAGCTATTTTCGAAAACCCTTCCACGAATCTTCGATAGTAGCCTGCCAATCCCAAAAAGCTTCGTACTTCGATCATGCACGTCGGCTGCTTCCATCCTCGAATAGCCTCAATCTTAGCTGAATCCACTGAGATTCCTTCGGTTGAGATCACATGCCCAAGAAACGCCACTTAGGATAGCCAGAACTCGCACTTCGAGAACTTAGCTTACTATTAGTGTTTCTTGAGGGTTCCTAGGACTATTCTCAAGAGCTCCTCGTGGTCACTCTCATTTGAAGAATATACCAATATATCATCTATGAAGACGATCACAAACTGATCCAGGTATGGCTTGAACACCCTATTCATAAGATCCATAAACGCTGCTGGAGCGTTAGTTAATCCAAATGGAATTATAAAATACTCAAAATGGCCATACCTTGACCGAAATGCCATCTTCGGAACATCATCTGGTTTAATTCTCAGCTAATATTATCCGGATCTCAAATCAATCTTTGAGAACACCTTCGCACCTTGCAGTTGATCAAACAACTCATCTATCCTTGGGAGCAGATACTTGTTCTTTACTGTGGCCTTATTTAGTTGATGGTAGTCAATGCACATCCTTAGACTCCCGTCTTTCTTCTTTACAAATAGCATTGGTGCGCCCCACGGTGACATGCTTGGCCTAATGAACCCCTTATCAATCAACTCCTGTAGCTAAATCTTCAATTCTTTCATCTCCGTTAGAGCCATTCGGTATGGTGGAATTGATATCGGCTAGGTTCCTGGCACTAACTCAATTGAGAACTCGATTTCCTGAGATGGAGGTAGTCCCGGTAATTCTTCTGGAAACACGTCATCATATTCTCGTACCACTCGCACCTCACTGAGTTTCGGTACCTCTCTTTCTTCTAACTAAGCATAAGCTATGAATCCATGAGCTGCTTGGCTCAACAGCTTTGTAGCCTTCATTGCTGAAATCATCTTTACGACCTTGGGGTCGCCTTGTCCCCAAAATTTGACCCACCCTCCCTCGAGTTTTTTTATGGTCATTGTCTTCCTACGACAGTCTATGTTGGTATCGTACTTGGACAAGAAGTCTATCCCTAAGATTACGTCAAAGTCATATACTTCTAATAGAATCAGATCAGCCTGGAATCGAACATTACTCAGGCTAATTTTGCATCCCCTCACCATTTTTGAGGACTTCATATTTTTTCCCATAGGTGTCGAAATCACCATAAGACACCCCATAAACTCGGTTTCTACTCTCAAACTCCCAGCCAAAGTATGCGATATAAAAGAATGAGTAGACCCTGGATCTATCAATGCATGCAAAGGAGTATCCAAAATGAAGAAAGTACCTCGGATAACTATAGGATTCGCCTCTACGTCCTCTTTGGTCAAGTTATAGACCAGCCCCTGTTTGGTCCCCTTTCCTTCTTTAATCTTTAGCTACTGCTTTTTCTTCTTTGGGCAATTCCTCGAGATGTCTGTGCTGGTTGCAATTAAGCAGATCACGCTCACTGGTGTTACTGCTATAGCTTTACCTTCTTGGACCATTCCCTTCAAGCAATTTCTGGAAGCATTGAAAGAATTTCTGGAAGCCCGGGCTGTCACAAGTGTAACAAACAATGCTTTGGCCATCGCACCTCTTGCCCGGGTGCATTTTCTTGCATTTAAATCATGCCATGCCCTTTTTCATAATCTTCCCATCTCGAGGTCCCATAGTCGAGTGGGATTTCTCTGATTGTCCTCTAGTTTGAATCGTCGTGGACTTTAGTTCTGCCACACGCGTCATATTTTCCTCGGCCGTCATAGCTTTGAAAACTATATTTGCATAAGACTCCACGTGGACCAAGCTCATCAACTGTTGAAACTCGATTCGCAAGCTTTGTAAGAATTTTCATCCCTTCTCCACATCGTCCATCCTGTACAGCGGCATATACTTGATTAACGCAAAAATTTCGCCTCGTATTAGGCCACAGACATATTTGGCCCTTGGCGTAAGTTCATAAACTCTTGAGCTCTAGCCAACTTCCAGCAAGTGGGAAAGAATTTCCCATTGAATAGTTCCTTAAACCGTTCCCACGACATCTAGGGTACCTCCCCCAATTCTACGTCTGTTGCCGACCCTTGAGATCCTATACGGTTAGGTATCGCTCGCTGCATAGACCTCCACCATTGGGCCGCTTCCTCTTCCAGGATATAGGTCGCACACTCGACCTTGTTCTCATTCAGGATTCTAAATCTTTGTAGGATCTTCTCGGTCTGGTCCAACCAGTATTCACTGATCGCGGGGTCGTCTGCCAGTTTTCCTCGAAACACTAGCGGGTTTTGTCGTAGATACCTCTCCAAAGCATCTACTCTTCTTTGCTCGGGCTGCAACTCCAAAATTCGCCCAGCCATGCCTTCTAGGATTCTCTGGATCCTATCAATCTGGCCTTCACCGAGGTCGGGTCGTGTATCTCTTTGACCTTCCACACCACCTCCTGGGTGCAGGTTGGTGTTTCTTTCTTTGCCATTGCCTCTCTCGTGCCTGTTCCTTCTTGTATTCACTATCTGGCAAGAAGACAGGGCGATCTATTAAATCATCATGGCATGGAACAATTCAATTTGAATAAGCAACAAGAGTATGCCACTAAATATTTCAAAAATCCTAACCTAATTCCCAAAACTTACGGTGGCTTTACTCATCTAGCCACAGGAAAACTTTTCCTTAGGTTCGCTCTGATACCAATTGTAACACCCCAAATTTCTTAAGTGTGTTATAACTTAGGATTTCGGGAATATAAAAATTATTCATATTACAATCACTACCATACATCACACAATATCCCAAAACCCTAATTTTCACCTTCTCAACTTAACAAACCCAATAATCAAATAGCTAAGATAGGTGTTAAAATTTCAAATGCAGAAGCTAGATCGAACCTGATATGGTTCACAACCATAATACTTTATTTATCATAAATAAAATCATTCAAGACGTCTACAAAATGTATTACATGGACATCATCTCTAGCAAGTGATAACTGAACATCTGAAACATATCCAGAATTATATAGGTTCGCACGTAAACAAAAATATGCTAAACATGCTACAGACAGTAAATTAAACTTATTCTTCCGCTACCTTCTTTCCCTTTGACTTGCTTGTCGAACCTGGAACGTTTGAATATTCCAGGGACATAGTCCAATTAGAAGATGAATCTTTAGTGAGAAACTCCAAAAACAGTTTATATTGATGCATGATCAGGTATAAAATGTATGAGAAGACAACGAGAACTACTTTGAAGTGTCTCGTGAACACATCAGCCTCCTCCAACGAGAGCTTTCTCAATGGCACACGCATAACGCCTCTCGGTAGGTCCCTAACCATGTCACTTTGGCCTGACTTCATAGAACTCATGCAAGCACCACATCTGTTGTTCCTCAGACTCACGATCTTCCCCACGAGAGCTTTCTCGATGGCGCACGCATAGCGCCTCTCGGGGGATATCCGACTTTTGCCCTCGGCTAATAACAAATAGGTACAACAGTATGGCCACACGAATTTTATAAATGCAACATTTAAAAAAAAATCAACAGCATATATCTTTCAGAAAAATACATTTCATAAATGCAACATGATTTTACGTGAGAGAAGAATAAGAGTTTACTACAAGAACTTCACAAAACACGTCTCATGCAATATAAGTCTCTCATAAGAAAATAAAAAAATAGGATTTGGAGTATAAAGTCTCACCTTGTTGGTTTATCTCCTGGACAGTATAATTTCACAACAAACGGCCTAACTTTCTGTAGAAAACACACGTTTTGGTAAACCTAACCTCAAATATTTTTATATAGGGTTGAGGGGCATTAAAGTAGGGGTATAACTGGAAAATTTCATTGAAAAAGGACCTCTCATGCGCCCTCACACACCCTGAGAAGGTGTCTCACGCGCCTTCATGCGCAGCCACTTCTGGCGGGTGTATCTCATGCGTTGCCTATTAGATTCGGACAGCATTGCGTCGTTTTCGTATTTCGGCCATATCTCCCTCATTTTAACTCCGATTCGACCCTCGTTTGAACCTATGCGACTCTCTCTTCCCCCTCTACAGGATTATTAAAAAATCGATCTTACCTCACTTTTTTTCTGACTGATTTTAGCGAACTCCAGCCCCCGTTTGAACCTACGGGACTCTCTCTTCCCCCTCTACAAGATTATAAAAAAAATCGGACTTACCTCGCTTTTTTTCTAACTGATTTTGGTGAACTCCGGTGAAGGCTCGTAACTCCGACGAGGCTCATTCTTCCCGGCTTCTCCTTCGATTTCTTTCCGCCTTCTTGCCGAACTTCCTCCTCTCTCTCTAGAGAAAGCTCCTCCTCTTAGAGTGCCTCAACTCTCAAACTTACTTGGAATGATTTGAGAACAATCCATAGTGCCTATTTATAAATTTCTTCAACCAATCACATTATGCCACTTGTCACAATCTAAGCCATGGACTCCAAAGACTCAAAGATGTAATTGAATGGCTTTTGAAATCCAAAGCTAGAATGAATTTAACTTTTGAAATCCAAGCTAATTCCCCCAACTTCTCCCAAATAATATTTTGGCTCTTGTTTCAAGTCCTCAACTTTAATGTTTTACCACATAAGCTTATAATTTCATCCTTATTTCGTTTGTATAATTTTCTAATTATAATTAAACCCTCAAACATCAAATTTATCGAGATACTTAAAATCTCAAAATTAATAACTCAAAATTACTTGATATGTTCGATTTCCCGAAACCCCATACCATCATTCGGCTATTTTAGGCTACAACTTAGCTTAACCGAAAAACCATCTCTGATTCAATTTCTTTCAGCATCATAAATCTCGTCTCGAGATGCTCGTTAAAAATATACCTTTGTCCTCAGGTATCTAAGCTCTAGGGCACTCCCTGCGACTGATTTGGTCACTTGTTGCCATTTCAAGCATATTTTTTGGTATTTTAAACTCACTTAAAATACGTTGCAATTTCATGAAAATATGGGGTGTTATATTGGTCACCTATGTACTTATCTAGGCATCCCCATGCCTATGGGTGTGAGACCCCCATTGTTGTCACATAGCAAAAACATAGCACATACAAGTTTTACCGCAATTGTTAATGTCCATTCTTGACATTGCTATGACTTGGGACATTTAATGATGTCTTGAAACTGTGATGCATCATCTCACATCTTTATAGATTAATCACAGTATACATCATATGAAATTCTATCTAATTTCATCTAGTCATTACAATAATAACAAGAAACTAATAGAATGACTTCTTATGAGATTGAATAACTCTTTATTCAATAATAAACATGATTACAATTGTCAGTGTACAACATGCCCAATTTGATTAGGTCTAGAGCATCTACACTAACATCTACAATGCTGACCAATAGAGGGGAGAGGATGTAGTTCAAATTGCAATTAGGAAGAGCTGATGAAGAAGGGCCACGGTTTAAACAAGGAGGAAAAGCTGATGGATAGTCTCAACCACAGTGGAAGGAGAATTTATGGTGCACTTACTGTAAACATCCAAAGCATACCTGTGAAACTTGTTTTAAGTTACATGGGAAGGAAGTAGTCCTTCAAAAGATAGGGGGATTTCGAAATATGCCTGCTCGAAATCAAGCCTATCTTTGAAACAATCAGGAAGAAAGAGTTGAAAAGATTAACATAGCGAATGGAATGGAACTAAATCAACTAAATGCTGATGAAATTAGCAAGCTTAAGTAGTTTTTACAAACAATCCAGGATGGATCATGTTTGACTGCTCAATCAGGTATTAAACCAAGTGAATGTTTCAATTTCTATTCTTTAATAGCCTCTAAAATCATTAGGGATGATACATGGATTCTAGACTCAGGTGCAACAGACCATATGTCCCATAATATTATTGTATTTGATTCCTACAAATCCCTTCTAACTCCTAAACAAATTGTTATTGCCAATGGCATATCCATTCCCATCAAAGGATAAAGTAAAGTCACTCTTAACCCTAATTTTTCTGTCAACCAAGTCCTCATGTTTTGAATTTGTCAACTAACATGCTTTCTATCCATCAACTTCTGAAGGATATAAATTACCATGTTATTTTCTCTCCTTATTCTTGTGAATTTCAGGACTTGGCAACGAGGAAGATGATTGGTGCAGCTGAGGAGAAGAATAGACTATATGTTCTAAACCGAAGGACCTTATTACCCACCCTAGCCTGCACATCTCAATCTTAGCCATTTCATGCTGAAATCTAGTTTCACCATTATCGGTTGGGGCATCCACTTTTTTCTTTGTTGAAAATAATGTTTCCTCAGTTATTTCAGCAAGTAGATCTTAGTACTTTGCATTGTGATGTGTGTGAAATTTCCAAACACCGTTGAGTTTCATATCCTATTAGTAATACAAGGTCTTCACACCCTTTTGCTTTACTTCATTCCGATGTTTGGGGGCCATCTAGGACTCCTAATTGTTCATGAGCTAGGTGTTTCATCTCTTTTATAGATGATTGAACTTGAATGACTTGGATCTTTCTTTTAAAAGATAAAGCTGTTGTTAGCATGATCTTACCTCAATTTTATTCAATGATCTTAACTCAATTTGGATCCTCTATTCAAAGGTTTAGGACTAATAATGCAATGGATTATTTTAATCATCACTTACATCATTTCTTTAATGAAAAATGAGTTATTCATGAATCTTCCTGCATTAACACTCCACAAAAAAATGGAGTGGCTGAAAGGAAGATGCGACATCTCCTAAATGTCACTAGAACTCTCCATGATTCTAATGTCCCTAAAACTTTTTGGGGAGAAGTAGTCCTCACTGCAGCTTATCTCATTAATCGAGTGCCCTCTAAACTTCTTGGCTATAACAGTCCTTTCCAATGTCTCATCTCTCACTTTCCTCATCTTAGCTTGCATACCCCTCTTCCTCTTAGGGTCTTTGGATGTGTTGCCTTTGTCCACATTCCTCAACAGGCTCAGGACAAACTAGATCCTAGGGCTCTTCACTGCATTTTCCTTGGCTACTCCCCTACTTAAAAAGGTTACAAATGTTATCATCCTCCTACCAGAACATTCTTTATTTCTAAAGATGTAACCTTTGTGGAATCTAAGCCCTTCTTCACATCTAATCACCTTGGTCTCCAGGGGGAGAAACACTTGAATGGTAACTAAGGTTTTCCTGATCTAGACCTTCCAGCACCAACTATTGAAATTCCAACCATTATCCCCACTGTTCCTACTACTATTTTTGAAATTCCAGTCACTATCTCTACTATTCCTAAAATTCCAGCTCCTATTCTAGCTGAAAATCCTTCAAAAATCCATATTTTTGGACAAGATCAACACCTGGAGATATCATCCTTGGTCAGATTTAAGGGATCCTATTTTGTGTACCATCAAAAACAGTAGCTCATATTTGCTTCTCTGCAAGGATCAACATCTCCTTTACAGTCAGGTACTGATATGAACTAGCCTTCCAATCATGTTCATACATTTTCTACTGAGTTGGATATTCCTATTGCTATCAGAAAAAAGGGTTAGAAGATGCACTCAACATCCTCTAGCCAACTATTTATCTTACCACAGGTTATCCCCAAAACATTCTAGCTTTCTAACTTCTTTAGACTCCATTATTATTCCTAAAACAGTTGAAGAGGCCTTAAAGGATCAGAAATGGAAGTTAGCCATGGAAGAGGAAATAAGAGCCCTAAAGAAAAATGATACATGGGAGTTGGTGCCTAGGCTAAAGGGAGTAAACCCAGTGGACTTGTAATACTTGAGAATTTCTAAATGACTCAAGAGTAAATTATCTTGGGGCAAAAATGGAATTTACAGATAAATTGGGGTTATAGGGTAAATTCTTATCATTATGCACTCCCGAATCAATGGTAGGGAATGCCCTGAAGCCTATATGTCTAAGAAAAATGATATGGTATTGATGAGAATTTCGAGGAATGATTTATGGCATTGAAAGAAATTGGATTAGAAACGATTTTCAATATAGCTAAAATACAACTATGATTTGGTTGAAAAATTGAATTATCGTAGGAGACTTTCAGGAAGTTATCAGAACTGTAAGGAGGTTCATATTTTGCATAAGGAGTAACCCTTAAGTGGTTTCGAGAGGAAACAAAAGGGTTTATGGTTAAAATGTACATTCGGGCCTAAGTGTAATTTTTTAATTTTGCCAGAGGGAGGTCAAAATGACATTTTTTCGGAATCTTCCCGGATGAAATGGAAGGTATAGAAGTTTAGGGTCTCAATGGAAATTATGAAAAGCCCAGGGACTTTGTGGAGAGGGCTGAAATGGAATTTTGGAATTTAAAAGGGGAAAAGTGAAATTTTTGGAAGATTGGACACTGCCATGGCTGACCAAGCTACTGGCCACACCTCCCATCGCTTCTTTCGGCCACGGGGAACTCAAGGGAGTGGATGAGGGGCCTCATAACAAGGCATAGGCCATCATTTAGCCAACAAATTGGTCACATCGACGATAGATATGGCCAAAATCATGGCCAAAAGATGGCCAAAATTTCAGGCAATCATGGGAGCCTTTATTGAGGGTTTTGGACCGATCTAGGGTAGGTAGAAGCCTCAGAGGGGTTTGATGGAGCGGCTATGAGCGTTGCAAGGCTCAGGGTTGCCTATAAATAGAAGTTTTTGGAGATGGCCAAAAATAATGAAAAGTTTAAACTAAAAAATTTGAGAGTTTGAGGAAAAATTGAGGGAAATGAATAAGGGGCTTTTGTTCCCCATATCCAGAGGGTCATTTGTAGAAAATTTGTGCAAGTTTCATCAAGATTTGAGGGAGATACGAAGCTTCATAGGAAAATTAGGCTTCACCAGAATTTGGGTTTAACCAATTAGAAAATGTCTCTAATCAAGTAGTTTGAAGCTATAATCCTATAGAGGATGAAGAGAGGAAGGCATAGGTTCAAACAGGAGGTGAAACAGAGCTCGGACAAAGGAGAAATGTCAAAAAAAACCAGAGCGGGTTGCGACTGCTGGTAATCTGCCCGAGGAAAAAGACCAGTGTGTGCAGTGCACACACCAGCCAACCCCTGGGCCTTGAGGCACGTGGGGCAACTTGAGGAGGCGCATGAGGGCCTAAAAAAATTTCCTAATAATAGAGAAAAATTAGAAAAAGGTGTTTGTGCAAAAAGATTTGGAGTTTGCCTTTTGGGTTTCTTGGATTTCGTGCAATCCAGCCTCGTTATGCTTGCAATCAAAGCATCAGGGGTAAGTTTTAAATTCTTAGAATATTATGAATTGTTGTGGAAAAGATTTGAGAAAATAGTTAAGGACGTATTTATTTGGAATAGAGGAAAAAGGGAGAAAAATAGAGGAACATATGGAGAAATGGAAGTATTGATGCATTCCTCGTATAAACATGATTTATAAGATCATTGTGGCTCGAGATTAAGTGATCTCTAAGTTTGGCATGAAAATCGAGATCGGGCACTCAAATTGAGGCAGTGCACGTTTTTCAAAGTTGTAATATCCCTGATTTTCAAACTCAAATATGATGTAATACCTGGGATTATTAGATTCAGATACTTGAGGAAATAAGTCTTTTCAAGGATTATAGAAGCCTTATTCCAATATAGCTTTGGATTATTTTGGATTTCAAATACGATTTAAATATAGCTTTGGATTCCAAGTCACATTATAATATAACTTTGGATTTCAAATAACATTTCAATATAGTTTGGGGGGACACTTGGCATCAAGCTATTGGCCATTTGGAAGGTAATGATGAGGCCTCATAATGACAAGACAAGTGGCGCATTTTGATTGGATGCACATGGGCAGTAATAATGATACGACATGTGGCACAATCCAATTCACTGGAAGTTGATTAGGACAAAGAAGTTTAGATAAGTCATGATTAGGCCCAAATCCTAATAGACACTTGGCGACATTGGTAAAGCTAATGATGGCGGCCTAAATCCCAAGCGACTCATGGCACCATGGGGTTGGAACATATGGTCCAAAATCTAAGGAATGATGAAGGCTAATCTAGATAACACTTGGCACCATGGGGTTGGAACACATGGAAAAGCAATCATGAGGCTCAAATCTCAAGACCAAGTGGTCTAATCTTGTGGCACCAAGTGGAAAAAGCTATAATTAGTAATGATTAAGAGCGACACATAGGGAAACGGAGTTCGCCGAACATTCCTATAAATGAACCACTAAGGGAAGGAATTCGGCCATACCAAAAGGAGAGAAGGGAGGTCATTTTGAGAGGTTTTTAAGTAAGGATTCTATTCCTATAAGAGAGGGAGGTTCTGCAAAAAATGGAAGTGAATTTGGTGGAGAAACAAAGAAGATACGAAGGTTCGATGAAAAATCTCACCTCATCAAAGTTTGGGCCAAAGTAGTTAGAAATTAGCAAGGTAAGTCCATTTTTTGTTATAATCCTGTAGATCATGGAAAAAGGAAGCTATAGGAAAAACTAGGGGTTAAATCGAAGTTAAAACGACCGAGTTATGGCCTAAAGAGTGGGAAAAATGGAAGCTGACCGAAAGTAGGGGGTGGCGTGTGAGCTTCATGCACCGGGAGAGGGCTGTATGTGGCAGCGCGTGAGGCTGTGAGGGTGCAAGTGACCTCATTTTTTCTTGAAATTTCTCATAAATAACCCTTCAATCCCCAAACTTTCATGTAAAAATATTTGATGTTTACCTTACGAAAACTCATGTTTTGGCAATAAACAGTCTCAGTTTGCGTGCAAACGGTATTTTTCGGTGAACCTGAAGGTGAGTGGTTCTTATGCATGCTTCCTCTTGATCATTCTTGATTTCATTTGTGAGTGGTTTATGCATGCTTCTTACTTCCTTTTGATCACTCTTGGTTTCATTTGTGGATAGTTTGTTGCTTACGTCTTATGTTTCCTTTGTTTTGAGCATATCCTTTCTACTTTGTTGCGTTGGGTTTGACCATGACGACTTCCGTGCATGGCTTTTGGCTTGCATATCATATTCCTTCTACTTTTTCATACAACACGTCATGGTTGGTAGCTTAAATCTCATGTTTTCTTGCTATGAGCATATCTTGCCCATTTTATACGCATCTCGATGGTTGTATCTATGGCTGGTTGTTGGGACATCATGGGAGATCTCGTGCTCTTATGGTGAGCCAATATCTCATACTCTTGCAATAAGCTACCTTGATGATTGTGGGACATCACAGGGGATCTCGTGCTCTTACTGTCAGGTAAGATCTCATGCTCTTGTGATGAGCTACCATGATGACTGCGAGGGTGATTGCAACCCCTGACCTTGCTACCACATGAGAGGTTTTATATTGACATGATTTTGTGAGATTTAGTACTTGTTTCTGTATATCTCTTGGCATAGCTACATATTGCTCTTGTATGCATTATTTCTTTTCTTGTACCACTCACTTAGATGTAACAATCTAACTTGGGTGTTTCATACCCTTGCGATATTCAAAGTCCCAAGTATCTTAGCGTGTCAGGTACCTAGAGATAAGCAAGAGAAAAGAGCTACAAGGAGATCAAAGTTTAGTTTAACTTCCTGTTACTCATGTACTATGGATCTTATGTAATCCTTGGGTTTGTTTTGAGAGTTTTGTATCGTAGTGTATAAATAGGGGTTACATAAGGCTTGGATTTACTTATTATGTTGTTAAAGTTGTAAGTCGTGATTACTATGTACTGTGATCGTGGTAAGAGATATTTGATGAATTTTGGAAGTCACGTATTACGGTGTACTCAAATTAGAGGTTTTATTATTGAAAATCCTTTTTATCTAGCTTTAGCTAGCTATCAGGTTTGATTATTTGCTTTCATTGGTAAGGATTTCCATAATGCCCTTATGGGATATTAGCTTGTATTTAGCTTCATTATATATCTGAAAAGTGGGGCGTTACAAAGGTGTTCTGAACTTGGTGCAACAAGTGAGTGGTTTTTCCCCAAAAGTTTACATATGATATGATTGCTTATATTATGCATGATATTTATGAAATTTATGATAATTTTGTCATGTTTGTTCAAATATTATTGCACGAAAAGTCATGATTTTTACATGGCATGATATTATTTGCATATTGATACTTATGCATGGGATTGGGATGTCGCCTTGATAGTGTAACCGTAATTCCCCAAGGGTAATGATGGAATAACAGTCGGGAGTATCTCGAAAGAAGGTTGGGATTTCTATCGGGGGTTCCATACCGGGCAAGAGGGCCAGGGAAGTTACACTAGGGCATATGTTTGTTCATGTATTTGCATCATACATTCACGTATCTATTTTTAAACCCTTACTAGAATATTCATCTTCTAATTGGGTTATGCCCTTGGAACATTTAAACGTTCTAGTTGAGACTTGCAGTTAGGGCAAGGAAGTGGTTGAGATGTGACGGCACGTGGTGACATGTTCAATGGACTTGGCAGGATGATCCTAGTATTTTGCTTCTTCAGATATGTCTTTAGCTATGTTCTGTTGAGGATTAGTCTTGTTAAAATGCAAGAATGATATGTATTATTTGAGGTAATTAGTTGCTATCTCTAAGAAATGAGTCTCCATTTATTTAAGTATTTAAAGATGTAATGGTAAGGATTCTTATGTTATGATTAAAGTGAACTCGATTATGTACCATATCAAGTTTTGATTTAGCTTCTGCATTTATGATGATTACCTGTCTTAGCTTATTAATTCTTATTTTAGTATGCTGAGAAGGTAGATCGAGATTATCGGAGAATGATTTATATTGAGTTTATATTGAAAAAAAAAATATATCCCCGAATTCCTAAGTTATTTAACACTTGGGAAAAACGGGGCGTTATAGGGTTGTAGATGGGTGTACAACTTGAAATATAATGTAGATGGATCTTTGGAAAGGTACAAGGCCCGATTGGTTGCTAAAGGCTATACTCAAACATATGGGATAGATTATTTGGAGACTTTTGCTCCGGTTGCCAAGATGACCACGGTTAGAATTTTGCTATCTTTAGCAGCCTTTTATGGATGGCAATTGCATCAATTAGATGTGAAGAATGCATTTCTTCATGATGACTTAGAAGAAGAGGTCTTTATGGAACAACCACCAGGATTCGAAAAAGGACGCAAGGGTGAGGTATGTAAACTTAAAAAGGCTCTTTATGGTCTCAAACAATCTCCAAACGCATGGTTTGATAGGTTCTTTAAGGCTATGAAGCTCATGGGATATCAACAGAATAGGGGAGATCACATACTCTTCTTCAAACACTCTAAGAATGGAAAACTAACTATATTATTGGTATATGTGGATGATATTATTGTAACAGGAAATGACTTGGAGGAACAACAGACATTGAAAGGCAATCTGGCTCAAAATTTTGAAATTAAGGACATGAGATCACTCAAATACTTCTTGGGAATAGAAGTAGCCTATTCTAAAGAAGGTATCTTCTTATCTCAACGCAAATACATACTGGATCTCTTAAAAGAAACGGGATTGTTGGGCAGAAAAGGAGTATGTACTCCAGTAGAACCTAATGCAAGGTTAAGTGAAGATAATGATAGTCGTCCAGTAGACAGGGGCAGGTATCAAAGATTAATAGGGAGATTAATTTATTTATCACACACTAGGCCAGATGTAACCTATGTAGTGAGTTTGGTAAGTCAATTCATGCATTTTCCTACTAAAAGTCATATGCATACTGTAAGAAGAATATTGTGTTATTTGAAAACAACCCCAGGCAAATGAGTTCTATTCAAGACAGGAGGTGATTCATTGGAAGTATAGGGATATACAGATGCAGACTATGCTGGGTCACTTATGGATAGAAGGTCTACCACTGGCTATTGCATGTTTTTAGGTGAAAATTTGATTTCCTGGCAACGCAAGAAGCAGAGCATAGTGGCAAGGTCAATTGCAGAAGTAGAGTTCAGGGCCATGGCACTAGGCTTATGTGAGTTTCTATGGATCAGAATTATTCTAGAAGACTTGAAGATATCAGTCAATGAGTCGATGAAGTTATTCTGTGATAAACAATCAGCCATAAGCATTGCTCATAATCCTGTGCAACATGACAAGACTAAACACATAGAGATTGATCGACACTTTATAAAGGAAAAACTTGAAAAAGGTATAATCCAAATACCTTATGTTCTTTTTGAAAAACATGTGGCAGATTTATTGACAAAAGGATTAGCAGTTAGAAGGTTTGAAGATCTAGTATGCAAGCTGGGAATGATAGATACTCATTCACCATCTTGAGGGGGAGTGTTGGCAGAAAAAGATTTAAAAGAAGATAAAGGACCAGCCGAAGTAAGTCCTAAAAAATAGGAAAGGATCTAGTTGCATTATCTCCTAATTTTTAGGAGAAGATTTCCGAGAAAAATTCTCCAACTTAATCTATTGTATTTTGTATTTCTAATTCCTAGTTTTTAGGAGATAGATGATAAAATTCTCTTGTATTTAAAGACATGTTGTATTCATAGAAGTATGGAATCCATTTGTAAAGTTTTCTACCATTGTAGAAAACTTAGAAATCCCATTCCTTCAAGGATTTCTTCAATTATAAATAATATCAACATGAGTTATAGTATGGCAGTGTAGTAAGAAAATAGCATCAAACATGTGATCTCAAATATGCTATCTTCATTGTCAATACTTAATTTCTCTTAGAAATGCTCAGAACAACAGGAGTAAGAGAAATTAATTTCTTTTCAAAACAGGCTCAAAACCATAGGAACAAGAGAAATTTCACAACCATCATTAAGAAGATAATACTCTTTTATTTAAATATGGTTATGGAACAACCACATGGTTTTGAGTCTACTGATCCTCATCGGGTATGTTTATTGAAGAGATTTATTTATGGTCTAAAGCAAGCTTCGAGGAGTTAGAACATCCATTTTGATCATGAGATTAAAGAGTTTGGTTACATGAAAATCCGGATGAACCATGTGTATATAAGAAGGTTATGGGAGCAATAATGTTGTGTTCTTGGGATTATCGCCCTTGCGCAGTCCCCTGCCACTCGTGCCCTTGATTTCGACAGAGTAGGTAAATCGCAGGTGGAGGCTTTACCTCACTACATAGGGCAAGGAATCGAATCCATGACCTACTGGTGTGAATCCCAACTTATCGTGGCCCAACCACTTGACCTATGCCCTGGGGGCAATAATGTTGTGTTCTTAGTCTTATGTGTGGATGATATTCTTATCATGGGTAACAATGTGGACATGATGTTGTCTACCAACGCCTGGTTGTTCAAAGTGTTGTCCATAAAGGATCTGGTAAATGCTACCTATATATTAGGGATTAGACTATATGGAGATAGAGTTAATAAATTGATAGGTCACTCATAGATGTAATGCCTCGCTTTTCTAAATTACACAATGATGCATAATATAAGCTAACATCACCCCCCGGGTGTTATGGAAACCCTTGCCAACGGAAGCACTGGATCGAACCTAAAAGCTTAACCAAAGCTAAATAAAGGGGTTTCCACTATATTTCCTTTATATGTACAGGAAATGCATACAACTTTCAATAAACCCAAAAGACGCAACTCACTACTTGTAGTTACAGCTACAACACATGCCCAAGCTAGCGAATAAACCCTTATCATGGTAGCTTCCCCATTCAACATTTAAAGTGCATTAATTGAGATATTACACATACACGCACATCGAAAACACAACCCTTAGTATAACTGTAGGACACTCACACACTTATTACAAGCTCGAGCATCCTAGATGCTATTACAATACATCACTAGGATTACATGGGTACATAATGAAATAAAAACCTAGAGCTAGCCAAGCACCACCTCCTTGCCCTTCCTCGCACTAGAACCTGTATCACCTAGTACATCTCATATACCTGGAACGGTGAATGTTCCAAGGGTATTAAACACCCGAGTTAGATAATGATATCTAAGTAGTGATACAAGAAAGGAAACAATGCATGTAGGTGCAATATATAGATATACCGCAAAATCTTCCCAACGGTAGCCATGCTAGGGTGCTGCCATGAACCTCTTGGCCCCCTTACATAGGCATGAGATAGATATGCCAGAACGTAGCAATGGTCGACCTACTCGACCCTTTTACACAAGAACCAGATAGTCTCCCATGATAGCAGATGCTGGGGTGTTGCCATGTCTAAACCTCCCGGCCCTCTTACATAAGCACGAGATAACCCTATTACATGGGCCCACATGGTTAGCCCTCTTACATGGGTCCTTGTGCTAGTTCACATATAACAAACCACTAACAAGCCACAGTCATCAAATAATTTGATATAAGACAAAGCAGAAGGAATATGCATAAATCAAGGAAAAAATGATATGCATGCCATGAACCAGTCCTATTGCATGAACACGATTTCCCACGATAACCCATCAACAAACCACAACCACAAACTCTGTGATGTGTGAAAAATAGGAAAGATATTCTTGAAACAAAGGAAACATGAGACGTAAGCCATAACCCATCCAAAAATGAAACCAAGGATGATTAAGAGGAAGTAAGAAGCAAGCAAGAACCACTCATAAATGAAACTGATATGCCCTGCAAACTTGGAAAGTAAAGGGACCTAAAAGAGTCACGAGACATGGAAATGAATCCCAAAGGCCCAAAGGGTTGTAGGAGATCAAGGAAACAAGCTGAAGGAGCAAGAGGTCGAGCTGAGACCAAGTGGGGAGGAGCCACTCGGTTATGCTGAGTGGGTACGATACTACTTTGGTTTTTTGGCCATAACTTTCTCATAAAAGATTCGATTAAGCTGATTTAAAATCCTATGGAAATCCAAGAGAATTATATACAACTTTCATGTTTTGAGTTTTGAGAGATTCAGGTTTCATCAAGGCTTAAATTGGTCTCTAAGTTGATGTACCTGCACTATTAAGGCTCAGAGTCAAGTATTGGAGCGAAGATGGATCCGAACCAAGACAAGAGGAAAAATAGGCCCTCAAATCAAAGGGAATGAAGACCCACTAGGTTATGACTGAGTGGGGGGTCACTCGGTCATGACCAAGTGGGCAGGAGACTAATTACCCCTCACTTTTCATGACCCACTCAGTTATGTCGAGTGAGTACAACACTACTTTGGTTTTTCGGGTATAACTTATCATACAAGCTCCAATAGAGGTGATTCAAAGTCCTATGGAAATCTAAGATAATTATCTACAACTTTCGTGTTTTGAGTTTTGAGAGATTAGAGCTGAATCAAGGTGTAAATTGGGCATGAGTTTGAGGTACAGGAACCACTCAAGACCGAACCAAGGAAAAAGGAAAAAGAAGGCATAACTGAGTGGCCCCCCACTCGGTTATGACCGAGTGACTCTCCTCTTTTCCCTCTTGGATGGGTCATGAAGTCATCAAAATGGACTGCGAGATTCTCTCCCCGATTGTCGTACGTCTCTCCTCTCTCCTCCACTATAAATATTAGGCCACGTCCTCAAGGCAAGGTATGCACTCTTGGGCCCCTAAACACAATTTCTCACTTTTGCTCTTGAGAACTAACTTAGGCATCGGAGGGTTTGCACAGGGACCCCTACCCACGTCCTAACGGTGCTCTCGTTTTGCAGGTCACTCAGTTATCAAGGGTTACTCGGTTATCCAGAGTCACTTGGTTATCAAGGGTCACTCGATTATCCAGGGTCACTCGGTTATCAAGGGTCACTCAGTTATTAAGGGTAACTAAGTTATCTTGGGCCACCTGATCATTAGACCCACCAGATCACCAGATCTACGAGATCCACCAGATCATTAGCCCTACCAAGTCATCAGCCCACCAAATCATCAGCCTTACCAGACCATCAACTCTGTTGGATCACCTGACTGCCAAATCCAATTGCTCGACAGATTCTTTTGTTTGCCAAGATTCTCATCATTGAAGGCACGACTCTCAATGCTCTTACATCTGCCCACAATTAAAAATAGATTGTTGTATTTTTGCAACAACAATTGGCGCCATCTATGGAAAATGCAAGATAAAAAGTCAACTTAAGAATGGAAAACACCTGTGGAGACCAACGAACTCTCTCTTAAGGCATAAAAAGACGCCTACCACCACGAAACTCTCAACAACAGGGAGCGCCTCCCATTACTCCCGATTCTCACCCATAAAGATCACCTCTGCCCCCTCATAATGCTCAACCCCAAGGAGCTGATCGCTCCATTTCCTTGAGCCAACAGGTGGGGAACCAATCAGTCCCATCTCCACTTAACATCGGCTCATGACCACTTCTCATTGATCAAGCTAGGACTTCACAACAGCCACCACTTATGGTCCAGTGGGAAGAGTATGAAGCATTGAGACAACAACATGTTGAGGGCATGCAGGCACTTCGAGACATGGCTAGTATAGTCCAAGGTATGATGCTTGGAGGGATGTTGCCTGATACCTCGAAAACATTTATGCCACTACTTGAGCCTCAGCCCCAGGTTGGAGCTGATTCCTATCAAGAGGCCACTCCCAATTCTCATTCTTGATCCACTCCTCATCAGGAGGATAGATCACCACCACCAAGGAAGAATCCTCGCTCCACACCCCAAAGAAATGAAAGCCTAAGAAAGGAAAACAGGGCTAGAAGCCCCTAAAGATGGAGATACCATGAAACTGGGGTCAGCACGCCAACAAGACATGATAACCAAACGACATCAAGTATACGAGATGACATGAAAATGGTAGTTGAAGAAGTACTTGAAAGAAAGAAATTGATCCCAGCCATAGAGGAGCAACAACACATAAAATGTTCGTTTATTGCAGATATATTGGAGAAGCCATTGCCCAAAAAATTTAAAATGCCTTAAATCACCCCCTATTCCAGCAAAGATGATCCCTATGATCACATTCAAAACTATGAGTCGTTGATGATATTGCACGAATGGGACGATGACATAATGTGCCGAGCCTTCTCCTTAACTCTATCAGGGCATGCCCGCACATGGTTCAACAGTTTACCTGATGCCTTTATCTCTTCATTTGATCAGCTCAGAGCGAAATTTGTTAAGGCATTTATGATTAATAGTCGAAGAAAAAAGGACTCCACATACTTGCTCAATATTCGACAGGGGAACAAAGAAACTCTGCGTTAGTATGTGGATAGATTTCGGAACGCCACCCTCAAAGTTCATGATTTACCAATTGCAATGGCAGTGTCTGCTATGTTACACGGAACATGGCTAACTCTCCTACAAGAATCATTATCTTTGGACCCACCGACATCCCTAGCAGATTTGTTTGTTAGAGCAAATAAATACATGCTCTATACGGAAGTTATGAGAGCTGTAGGCTGGAATAAGGACAAAGAGCGAAAAAGAAAGGAACGCGATGTTGAAGAAGACTCCATACGGGTTAGGGAATCAGATATACCTCGACCCTAGTTCCACCATTACACAAAACTTCTCCAACCTCGGTTGGCCATACTTACAGCCATTAAAGGGTCTGGTCTCATTAGACTCCCAAAAAAGGTTGACCATCCCTTGGGAAAAAATAGAGAAGAATATTGTAGATATCACAGGACACATGGTCATTCCATTGACCAATGTTGAGAATTGAAAAATCAGATTGAGATGCTCGTCCGAGAAAGGCATCTGCAAAGATATGTATGGAATGAAGAAGAAAAAGGTAGGGAATCCGATGAAGAGAAGACAGGCATGAAGGGAAAGAAAGGAAAAACCCAAGATAATAAGAGAGGGGGAGGGATCACGGGCAAGACTCTCTTCTAGGTAACGAACCAATTCATCAAGCCATCTAGGTTATTTTTGGAGGTGAAACCATGGCTGGAGACACTTCGGCCTCACGAAAGGCATATGCCCGTTAGGCCAATCAGGTTAATTCAATGATGGAGGTTAGAGATAACTGATTGATGCTTAAAAATGTCAAAATTTTATTATATTTATACCCCTAGTTTAATCTTAAAATTGCTTTTAATTGAATATTTATATTCAATTTGTGGTTATAGGTAGGTTTAAAAAATTAATATAAAAAAATATATATAATATATAAAAAATAGTAATAATAAAATAAATAAAATATAATATATATAAAATATATATAAATATAATACCTATATAAATATAAAACATATATATATATCATATAAGTGCATGCGTGAAGCATATATATAATATAATATATAAGCATATAATATATCATATAATATATATAACATTATAACATATTATAATGTCTTGGCAGCCATGCGTGAAGCTCAATCCGATAAAGCCAACATTCATTTGGATGCTTCACAATACCCATTTGGATGGATGAAGTCCAAGTACTGTTGAAGATCAAACTCATTCGAATGACTCGTCCCTCATCCGGATGTGCCCTCTCCAAACCGTTCAACGCTATTTCAAGCACCATCATCGGAATCCCTTTTTGAAGATTTTGTCAGAGCACGCGCAAATGACCGTGAAGGCATGCGACGTAATTTCTTCTTTGACCAGGGCCATTTGCAAAAGATGAATATATATATATATATTTATATCGTCAGCTTCAAGAAAAAAAGGATCCCCATCCGCCATTTTAACCAGAATAAGGGGAAAAGTGCACTGTTCTATTCCTTTCTTTTTGTTCTCAAATTCCAGTAGTTTTCATTTCTTCATGTTGTCCCAGCATTCTTCATTTCAGTTACTTACATTTTGTAATTTTCATTTTTGTTCTTTACATTCTGTAACTTTAATTCATTGTTCATCTACATTTCTCTAATTTCAATTTCAGTGTTTACATTCCAGAATTTTAATTCTTGTCTCTTTAATTTTAGTCAATTAAATACCGCAACTTAATTCTTGCATTTTTATCTTTGTTCTTTCATTTTATGTTTTCACCAATGGAGATGTGTGGCTAAATTTAGCTTGGGCCAAGGCAAGGAATGTGTCCAGTGCCACTATTTGCCTAAGAGAGCCGAACTCCGATTAAATTAACAGAATACTTATTTGAATTGAGAAATGTGTGTGTATTGAATCTTTGGGTTTGAGTTGAAACATAAGCTTAACTTAGAGTCTCCATGCCATGTATGGAGGTTACTTAAACCGGAAATGGTTTCATACTCAAGCTGGAATGATTAATCTGCGATCCAATTTATGGTGGTTGCTTAATTTAGACTCTCTCATGCCATGTATGGAGAATGCTTAACCTAGAACTATCATGACCTTGAGTTGTGGTTACTTATCGGATCTCAAATGTGTGTTAATCTATATTTCAATTTATGATAGTTGCTTAATCCAGACTCTCTCATGCCATGTATGGAGAGTGCTTAACTTAGGACTATTATTATTTTGGAATACAGTTAACTGCATAACCTCAATTTAAATCAGTCGATGTTAATATTTTGATATCTCTTTGGTAAATCAGTGGGCTGGCACATAAATTGCTTTGTCCCAAGATTGTCTTCCATACACAAACATCTTATTTTTAATCTTGAAAAACAAGTCGTTCAGCTGAATTGGTCTGACAAACCTGTTTAGCACATAAAGATTTTTTGCCGCTTTCATTTCTGTTTTGATCTCCCAGTGATTCGACCTGGACTTTCCCAGAAAATTAAATTGTGCTACACAACGCACACTCGTACACTGGTGAGTATAAATGCCTTGTGCCTGCATGCTTGTTTCTTTCTTTGTTTATTTTGTATGTGTTTGTTTGAAATAAATGCACAAGGTTAAGCGCAACAAATTTTGGCACCGTTGCCGGGGAGATCGGTGATGAAATTAGTGCTGCGAAAAAAAAATACAGTAACTTAGTTTCTATTAATTTTGTTGTTATGTTATTAATACATGAGACATAGGTTAGGTAAGATTCATTGTTAGAATTCTTATTTGCATTTTCATGTTTAGATTCCATCATGTCTCAGTATTTTGATTACATGTCTGTGTTTGGAAATTCTTTTGGTTATCATGATCCCATTGAGCAAACTGTTTCTAGACCCTTTGAGGATTACCCAAACCTTCCTAGGCAACCAACTCCATCCTACACCACACTTCCTGTTGTTCCCCATGATTTTAATGACGACCGTAGTGCGACATTGGATTATTTAACTCGGAAGGTGGAATGGTTGGAATTTCAAAATTTTCAAAATTTAAGTGAGGTTAGATGCTTGGTGTGCGAGTCTTCAAATCATCAAACAGATGATTGTCCTACCATGCAGCCATCTGATTTTCAGACACATCACAGAGATGAGAGGTTTTCTTTTAACCATTTGAATCATCCATGGAACAATGACTCTGTGTTCCAATCTCATGAACCTTTTCCTCCATCACCTCACCAATTTGAATTAGAGCAAGGGTTTGCATCTGATGTTTATCAGTCTCCATATGAGAAATCTTTAGAGGATACCCTTCAGGAGTTCATGGAAGGTCAAAAAGTTTTTGAGCAAATGGCCGAACTTCAAGAACAAACTATTAGCGCCACAAGTGACATTTTAGAACAATTGACCTTGTTGACAGAGATCTTGAGCATGAGTGATCTGGGTGAGTTTCCAACCCAACCTAATCAAGATTCTATATGTCAATGTGTTGGGGAGGAACTTTCGTCCAGTGATACCATTGTAGAAGAAGAAGTCTGGGAGGAGGATGAGGATAAGATCTAGAAGTTGAAATGTCAAGATGACATAGGTCTATCCACATTTGAGCCTAACTTTATGTCCTTTAGATTGGTTTATATAGGGGATCAAATTAAACCAGACATGTGTGAGGTGTTTGTGCAAATTAATATGCCACATTCTGATGTAATAGATCCAACACCTTTGAATGAAACATTTTCAAAAGATGGTCATGCTTTTATAAGAAAAATCCAATTGCATCATTTTGAAAATAATGTTATAAGTGGTTTAAAGCATGTAATCATTGCTGTGATTCAAAGTGCAACCACTTATTTGATCCTTAACTGGAAGAAGAGGAAAAAGCAATAGAAAAAAAAAAGAGAATAAAAGGCTATTAGTTCTGCCTTCATGTAGTTGTTTTTTATTTTGAATGTGTGTTTTTTGTTAGAGAGTTCTTTTGTAAGTCTGGCATTCCTCTTTAACATTCACTAGTTTATGCTTTTTTTTTTTTTTGGTTCAGTTTTTGAAATCCACAATGAGCATATGGATCTTTTCTACATTGAAGACACCAGGTACTCCTAATCTCAACTTTTTATTGTGTCTAAGCATATTTCACCATCCAGGTATTCCTAATTTTTATGTGTTATTGTAATACCCGGTGTAATCGGTGTTAAGAGAATAGCAAAGGAAGTAAGAAAACTTCCAAAAATGCCCTTGAGAAGGTAATGGATCCTTGAGATTGAGAATGCCCATGAGAAGGGTATTTTGGTAATTTGGAAAGAGAAGTCCAATAAAGGGTATTTTGATAAATTAAAAATAATTCCTATGTGGAATTAGGTGTGTAAGTGAATAAAATCCCAATTTGGTATTTATGTGGAGATATATGGGGTTAATAAATTCACAAAGGGTATTTTGGAAATTTCAGAATTTAATTCCATAGAGGAAATTAATTATGGAAAATAGGAAAAATGGAGAATATGAAATTATTGGAGGAAATAATTATTTTTCCCTAAAATGGTGAATTAATGTGGTAATGCCACATGGAGGGATGAGATGGAAGCTTGGAAGCCAAGTTTGTGTCTTAGAGTGACACTTGGCAAAGTCTTGTTCAAGTATAAATAGAGAGATTAAATTAAATGCAAAAGAAATTAGTTTAGTCTTTTAAGCATTTAATGTAGAGTATGATTATGGAGAATTAAATAAATCCAAAGGAAAATGAGAAATTAGTCTCCCATTAATGATGGAAAATTGTGGGATTTATTAAATGGGAAATAAATGTTTTATGTCTCTCAAATGTGATGGGGTGAAAATAGTCCCAATAATTTAAATGGGAAAGAAATGAAAAAATTGGAAGGATGAGATTAATTCTTGAATTGGGAAAGTGATCCAAGGGCTATCATTAAATCTTAGAAGTTGGCATGGATTGCCAAATGGGTGGAGAGATTTTAAAGAGAGATGATTGGAAGGTGGAGATTTAATCTCCAAATTAAATCAAAGGCTAGGATTAAAACCTAGCAAAGCACATGGATTGTGCTTCCTTTGGATGGCTAAGATCTTGTCTTAAAAAGTGAAATAAAATCCAATGGTGGATATCAAGCAAGACCAAATGCCATGGATTGTGTTAGTTTAGAGGGTGAGGATTTATTCTCACCAAATAAATCCAATGGCTAGGATTTATTCTTGAAAAATGGAGAACTAATATAAAATGGCAAGTATGGAAGACTTGTCTCCCTTTGGCCATTTGTGGAAAGAATGGAAGAAAGAAGAGATGAAGAAGAAAGGGAAGAATGGAGAAGAAATGAAGATCAAGTCTAGGTAAATTATATCTTCTTCTTCTCTTTATTTAGTGTTCTTATATGCAAAGAAAGTGAATCCTTGTTTGAATGCCATCTTAGATGGGAGAAAATGAAGATGGAAGCTCTCTTGAAATGGAGATTTAAATATTCAAGAGGAGGTAAGGGATGGTCCCATGGGAGGGTGGCCTTGCAATGGGTTGTAAATATGTTCTATAAATGTATACATTGCATTTGGCATGTTCTTTTATGTTCATGAGACTTATGGCCATAGGTTAGTTTGAGAACATGGTTGAAATGGTGGGTTGATGCCTCTAACCTTGGAGGGTTGTGAGGGCAAAGAAACCTAGCCACACTTGCATGCATTTGGCATCATATAAACTTGTTATGTTCATATTTATTTTGCATTGCACCCTTATTGAGCTTAATAGCTCATGAGGTTTTTATCCTCACATATAGGTTGTGGAACCATGGGAAAAATCAATACAAGGTGGAATGGCATGTGGAGGCATGGAAATGAAGATTCAAGTGTGTTGTATGGATTAGGGTAGCCTATTTTGTGGCATTTGATTTAAGTAATGTAATGTATTTGGTTGGTAATGGCTTGCTTAAGCCTAAGGTTGTGGGTGTATTTCATTTTTGTAGTATTTGATTTAAATTTGAAATGAGATATTGCCTTATGGCATGTTGAAGCCTAGGTTGAGTGAAAGTCTCATTTTGGTGTGTGTTGTGAGAAGCACCAAGGAGTTAAATCATATGATTTTGTTGGAAAAAAAATAGTGTGTGTTTGATGTATGTTATGGAAGCATCAAGAGCATGGTTTAAGCCTTAATCTTAGAGAAAAAGAGGCTAAAATGGAAGGAAAGTGAAGTTGATTTATTTAATTTAAATTCTGGAAAGTTTGGGTTAGGAAGGCCCAAAGAAAAAAAAAAAAAAAAAAAAAAGAGATTTTGGAAGTAGCCAGCAGTAGCCCCGCGTGTGCAGGCAGGGCCGCGCGCGCGGGCAGGGACGCACGGGTGGCAGTGGCCGCGCGCACGGGCGGCAGCGGCTGCGCGCGGGTGGGCACGCGGTTGAGCGCGGCCAGCTCGCGCGGGCCCCGGGCATGCCAGCGGGCCCCGCCGACCAAATTTTTTTTAAAATTTTGGAATTTTGGGAAATTAAGGGGCATTTCTAAATTGATTTTGGGCCCCGGAGGAATTTTCAAAATAAAGGGATTTTTCGGGCATTTTTGGAGAAAATGCCGAAATTTTGGAAAATTGAAAATTTGAGTTTTTCCTCCAAATTTGGTAATCAATCAATGGATTGATTTAAGTGGTGATTTTATGGAGCCTGGTAAAAATTCTTAAATGGGAAAAGAATTAAAAATAATTGAGAAAATGGCGATTGGGCGTCTGAATGAAATTTTCTTTATAGCCAATGCGGTGTGGCTAAAGCCCAATTCTGCTAGAGAATCTTGGGGTTCAGGGAAGGGAAGGACAAGCCTAGTTCCCACCTAGGGCATTTCGTCTTGAAACATGGTCCACCCTTCACCACAAGCCGGGCAGGTGGACAATTCGGGTGATTGTTCATGAATAACACCTGTAAGTGGGAGCGAGGCATTACAGTTATTGTGTTTAAGAACAATACACAATCCAAGTTGGGGGGTGAGGTATAATTGATTCATGCTTAATTGTGGTTGTTTGTTTGATTTATTTTTTATAAAAAAAAAAAAAGAAGATATTTGCTGGTGTTTGATATGTTTATTTTTCTTAGTATTATATGGCTTTGTTAATTAGGCTTAAGCAGTTCTAATTCTTTTGAAAAAAAAAAAATTGAGCTCTGCAGCATTCGAATGAATTCTAGCACATTCAAATGGCCTATAAGTCCTCAGTGCGCATTTTGCCAAAACCATTCGAATGTCCTCAAAGTTATTCGAATATCCATGAAATTCATTCAAATGTCAGCACTGTTGCATTCAAATGACCAGCTAAATCTCTTCACAAATGAGATTACTGTTTAAAATTCATTCGAATGAATTTTGCTTACATTTGAATGAGGCGTCCATTTCTTAAAAATCTCTCAGCGCACATTCAAATAACCTTTCATCCATTCGAATATCCTTTCAATCATTCGAATGATGCGCTATTGCATTTGAATGTCTTTCACAAAATTTTAAAAAATTGAACCTAGCCGAGGCATTCGAATATGAAGGGAATTCGGATGAATTCCCTTCATATTCGAATGCCTCGACTAGCATTCGGATGAATTTGCGATAGTTTCTGCAAAAAAAAAAAAAAATTGCGACGCTATTTCATGTTTACCCATGAGCATGGTTAACTCTATTTTGATTTTGTTTAATTGTGTGGTCGTGTTATTTTAAAAAAATGTATAACAATAATAATAATAATAATAATAATAATAATAATAATTAACAAAAATAGTTTTTGTTTAATTTTGTTTGTGTGACTTTTTGTTTGTGTTATATAAAAACATTCGAATGCAAATTTTTATGTGTTTCTATTTTTATTTAGTTTCTGTTTGTGTTATATAATAATAAATAAAAAGAAAAAAAAATATTTCCGTTGTGTTTTAGTGTCTCAATTTGAGTGTTTAATTTTATTTGTTTGTGTGTTTTTCTGCTTGTGTTATATACAAAAAAAAAATTAAAAAAAAAAAATTCTTTTGGCTGACATTCGAATGTGTGCTTAGTCATTCGAATGTCTTGGAAGTCATTCGAAAGATATTCGAATGAGTTGCTGTTATATTCGAATGACTCAAGAAAAGCAAGAAGGAAATGTACAGAAAAAGAAAACCATTCGAATATCTTCATTTTCATTCGAATATGCATGGAATTCATTTGAATGACAACACTGTTGCATTCGAATGACCTGTACAAATCCTTCACAAATTGAGTTACTGTTTAAAATTCATTCGAATGAATTTTGTTTTCATTAGAATGATAATCCTAATATATATATATATATATTAAATAAAAAAAACTAAAAAAATATATTTAAAAATTAAAAAAAATTAAATTAATTGTTGAGAAAATACATTCAAATGTTGTTCCTAGCATTCGAATGCATCTCTTAAAAAAAAATTTAAATTAAAAAAAATTAATTAAATATAATTTAAAAAAAAAGAAGCAAAACAACACATTCGAATGATATTACTGTTTCATTCGAATTTCTTGTGCAAACTCTTTACAAATTGAATTACTATTTGAAATTCATTTGAATGAATTTCGCACTCATTCGAATGATTTTAAAAATTTAATAAAAATAAATTAAGATAAAAAAATAAATAATAAATAATAAAAAAAAAGTTTGAACAAATGCATTCAAATGTTGTCTCTGCACCATTCGAATGCATCACTTAAAAGTAAAATTATTAAAAAAATAATATTAAAATAATAAAATAAATAAAAAATGAAAAAAATTGCAAAAATCAATTCGAATGTTATTCCTGTAACATTCGAATGAAATACTTAAAAAAAATAAAAAATAAAAAAATAATATTTATAAAAAAGAAAAAAAATAATTAAAAAAATTAACAAATTCATTCAAATGTTATTCATGTAACATTTGAATGAATCCTTTAAAAAAATTTAAAAAAATCAAATAAAAAAATTTTAAAAAAAAAGAAAGAAAAAATGAAGAATGAATTCGGATGAGCTTCCTATAGCATCCAAATACATCAATTAAAAAACAATTAATTAAAAAATTTTAAAAAATTAAAATTAAAAAAAAAAGAAAAAAAAATGGGATTCTTTTGCCCCTTTTTACTCCTACAATTATCCTGCATACGTATATATTTTTTCTGTTTGAGGATTAATATACTTTCATTGATGCTTGTTCTAATGTATTAGATTTTTATGTTGTTAGCTAATTTGAGTTTGCAATTGAGGCATGAGTGTGATGATTTATTATTTGAACACATGAATGTATATGATTTAGAATGAGTAATCTGCATGCATAGATTGTTCTTTGATTGGAAATTTGTTAGTCGAGTATGAAATCTATTGAAATAGTAATTGATTGGTTAATACACTGCATGATTCCTCAACTTAAGTGGTGACTGTTACCTAGTGTGAGAAATTGAGCCTATTAAATGTTCTTTCTGAGTGAATAAACACTTACTCTAGTTACAGTTTTCCTTGCCTCTCATGTTTTTTCAATAGCTTCATTACACTACTTTTCTTTGAATGCAAAAAAAAAAAATGTTAATGAAAGAATTAAACTGGTTTCAAATTCTAAATTTGATGATTGAGTGAAAGTGTGTCATAGGATGTGACAGTGGAATTCTTTTGTTGAAAAATTTGAGCCTGTTAACCTATTTCTTTTTTTTTTCTATTATTTTCCTTATTAGTCCCATTGAGCCCATTAAATTATTTCTTTTCTTATTACCCTCATTTTATCCTAAACCGTGTAAATATTTGCCCTACCTAATGTGTTCGAGAAATAGTCTTAGTATTGAAAATTGAAAAGAGAAAAAAATGATGAAAAAAAAAAGAAAAAAAAGAAAAAAGAGAAAAAAAAAATCTTGCAGCTATTCAATAAAAAGTTGATGAGAAGATGTATGCTTTCATAGTGTTGATTCATTTTTTTTGTCAACATCAGATTAAAAAAAAAAAAATAGAAAGAAAAAAAGAAAGGAAAAAAAAAATGAAAATGAGAATATGCTTAAATAGAATTATTTCTCGGGATACATTCCTTCGAATCCTTTATCCTTTCTTTGTTTACCCATCCACCCCTAAGCCTCGTTACAATCTTTATGCAATCCCTCTACATCCTATGACACATGGAAGCTTGAGATTTGAATTTTAGAATTGAAATTTTGTTTAATATCTGAAGTTGTGCATTTGTGCATTATTCCTATCATGAAGCTATGTCAAAATCCTTTTTCTTTCATTAAAGTCCATTTTTCATTTTAGGATGACACCGATTTGGATTTGTTTTGCATTTACTCTTATTACGGTGCATCCCAGAAAGTAACCATGAGGGATCATTTTTCTTGGAGTGTACACCTGAGAGGGTTTGAAGTCAAAGCTTAGAGGTTGTAATGCGGGTGTGCTAATTCATTTTATTGCTTTTTCTATGATTGAGTGTTCTATGATGAAAATCTGACAAAGAATGGTCAATTGCGTGTTAGAGTAGCTTATTCTTGTTTTATACATTTTGGTTTCAGATTTGAAATTTAAACATTAATGTTGATATTGTGAATGAAAATTGGCCAGTATAAACTCTGATTGCTATGGGACTAGCAATGTTTAAGTTGGGGAGTGTGATTGATGCTTAAAAATGTCAAAATTTTATTATATTTATACCCCTAGTTTAATCTTAAAATTGATTTTAATTGAATATTTATATTCAATTTGTGGTTATACGTAGGTTTAAAAAATTAATATAAAAATATATATAATATATAAAAAATAGTAATAATAAAATAAATATAATATAATATATATAAATATAATACCTATATAAATATAAAACATATATATATATCATATAAGTGCATGCGTGAAGCATATATATAATATAATATATCATATAATATATATAACATTATAACATATTATAATGTCTTGGCAGCCATGCATGAAGCTCAATCCGATAAAGCCAACATTCATTTGGATGCTTCACAATACCCATTCGGATGGATGAAGTCCAAGTATTGTTGAAGATCAAACTTATTCGAATGACTCATCCCTCATCCAGATGTGCCCTCTCCAAACCGTTCAACGCTATTTCAAAGCACCATCATCGGAATCCCTTTTTGAAGATTTTGTCAGAGCACGCGCAAATGACCGTGGTGGCATGCGAAGTAATTTCTTCTTTGACCAGGGCCATTTGCAGAAGATGAATATATATATATATATCTATCGTCGGCTTCAAGAAAAAAAGGATCCCCATCTGCCATTTTAACCAGAATAAGGGGAAAAGTGCACTGTTCTATTCCTTTCTTTTTGTTCTTAAATTCCAGTAGTTTTCATTTCTTCATGTTGTTCCAGCATTCTTCATTTCAGTTACTTACATTTTGTAATTTTCATTTATGTTCTTTACATTCTGTAACTTTAATTCATTGTTCATCTACATTTCTCTAATTTCAATTTCAGTGTTTACATTCCAGAATTTTAATTCATGTCTCTTTAATTTTAGTCAATTAAATACCGCAACTTAATTCCTGCATTTTTATCTCTGTTCTTTCATTTTATGTTTTCACCAATGGAGATGTGTGGCTAAATTTAGCTTGGGCCAAGGCAAGGAATGTGTCCAGTGCCACTGTTTGCCCAAGAGAGCCGAACTCCGATTAAATTAACAGAATACTTATTTGAATTGAGAAATGTGTGTGTATTGAATCTTTGGGTTTGAGTTGAAACATAAGCCTAACTTAGAGTCTCCATGCCATGTATGGAGATTACTTAAACCGGAAATGGTTTCATACTCAAGCTGGAATGATTAATCTGCGATCCAATTTATGGTGGTTGCTTAACTTAGACTCTCTCATGCCATGTATGGAGAATGCTTAATCTAAAACTATCATGACCTTGAGTTGTGGTTACTTATCGGATCTCAAATGTGTGTTAATCTATATTTCAATTTATGATAGTTGCTTAATCTAGACTCTTTCATGCCATGTATGGAGAGTGCTTAACTTAGGACTATTATTATTTTGGAATACAGTTAACTGCATAACCTCAATTTAAATCAGTCGATGTTAATATTTTGATATCTCTTTGGTAAATCAGTGGGCTGGCACATAAATTGCTTTGTCCCAAGATTGTCTTCCATACACAAACATCTTATTTTTAATCTTGAAAAACAAGTCGTTCAGCTGAATTGGTCTGACAAACCTGTTTAGCACATAAAGATTTTTCACCGCTTTCATTTCTGTTTTGATCTCCCAGTGATTCGACCTGGACTTTCCCAGAAAATTAAATTATGCTACAGCGCACACTCTTACACTGGCGAGTATAAACGCCTTGTGCCTGCATGCTTGTTTCTTTCTTTGTTTATTTTGTATGTTGATTAATGCTCAAAAATGCCAAAAATTTGTTATATTTATACCCCTAGTTTAATCTTAACATTGGTTTTAATTGAATATTTATATTCAATTTGTGGTTATATGCAGGTTTAAAAAATTAATATAAAAATATATATAATATCTATAATATAAAAAAAAAAGTAATAATAAAATAAATATAATATAATATAATATATAATATATAATATGTAATATATAAATATAATACATATATATATTCTATATTCATGCGTGACATACATATATATAATATATAATATATCAATAACATATATTCTTTGTATGTAGCGTGAACCAGTGGACGTGAAGTAAGGCTAATTGCAATTTGACTTGGAGATCAAATTAAGAAGTCCAAACTGGGACCCACGCATGTGCACATTGAAAGCGAAACTGAAGTCCAGAAGCATGAAGCCCACTACTATCAAACTGAAGCCCATAATTGAATGTTAAATTAAAGCCCAGCTCGGGGAATCAGCAGGCGCACAGCAGTTTCAGCAGCCGATCTTTTGTCAGAGCATGCGCAAATGACCATGGTGGCACGCGATGTAATTTCTTCTTTGACCAGGGCCATTTGCAGAATATATACATATATATATCCATTGTCGACTTTAGAAAGAGAGACCCCATCCGCCATTTCTGCAAGAATAAGGGGAAGAGAGCATTGTTTACGTTCTGTTTTTCTTTCATTCCAATAGTGTTGTTCATTTACTTTGTTTCATCAATACAATGTTCTTCATTTTCAGTTACTTACATTCTGCAATTTCTTTTCATGCTTGTTTACATTCTGTAATGTTCTTTAACTGTTTATTTACGTTTCTGTATTACATTCTAGCATTTTACTTCCTGTCTCTTTAATCTTTAGTTGGAGATGTGTGGCTAAGCTTAAGCTTGGGCCAAGGCAAGGACTCTGTCCAGTGCCACTACTTGCCCAAGAGAGCCGAACTCTGATTGAATTAACAGAATGCTTATTTGAATTGAGAAATGTGTGTGTATTGAATCTTTGGGTTTGAGTTGAAACATAAGCCTAACTTAGAGTCTCCATGCCATGTATGGAGGTTACTTAAACTGGAAATGGTTTCATATTCAAGCTGGAATGATTAATCTGCGATCCAATTTATGGTGGTTTCTTAATTTAGACTCTCTTATGCCATGTATGGAGAGTGCTTAACCTAGAACTACCATGACCTTGAGTTGTGGTTACTTATCGGATCTCAAATGTGTGTTAATCTGTATTTCAATTTATGATAGTTACTTAATCCAGACTCTCTCATGCCATGTATGGAGAGTGCTTAACTTAGAACTATTATCATCTTGGGATACAGTTAACTGCATAACCTCAATTTAAATCAGTCGATGTTAATATTTTGATATCTCTTTGGTAAATCAGTGGGCTGGCACATAAATTGCTTTGTCCCAAGATTGCTTCCATACACAAACATCATCTTATTTTTAAATCTTAAAAAACAAATCATTTAGCTGAATTGGTCTGACAAACTCATTCAGCGCATACAAATCTTTTGCCGCATTTCATTTCTATTTTGATCTCCCAGTGAATCGACCTGGACTTACCCAGAAAATTAAATTGTGCTACAGCGCACACTCGTACACTGGCGAGTATAAACGCCTTGTGCCTGCATGCTTGTTTCTTCTTTGTTTATTTTGTATGTGTTTGTTTGAAATAAATGCACAAGGTTAAGCGCAGCCAATTTTGGCGCCGTTGCCGGGGAGATCGGTGATGGAATTAGTGCTGCGGAAAAAAAATACAGTAACTTAGTTTCTATTAATTCTGTTATTATGTTATTAATACATGAGACATAGGTTAGGTAAGATTCATTGTTAGAATTCTTATCTGCATTTTCATGTTCAGATCCCATTATGTCTCAGTATTTTGATTACATGTCTGTGTTTGGAAATTCTTTTGGTTATCATGATCCCATTGAGCAAACTGTTTCTAGACCCTTTGAGGATTACCCAAACCTTCCTAGGCAACCAACTCCATCCTACACCACACTTCCTGTTATTCCCCATGATTTTAATGACGACCCTAGTGCAACATTGGATTATTTAACTCGGAAGGTGGAGTGGTTAGAGTTTCAAAATTTTCAAAATTTAAGTGAGGTTAGATGCTCGGTGTGCGAGTCTTCAAATCATCAAATAGATGATTGTCCTACCATACCTGTTCTCAAGAAATTTTTGAATAGGCAGCCATCTGATTTTCAATCACACCACAGTGAGGAGAGGTTTTCTTTTAACCATTTGAATCATCCATGGAACAATGACTCTGTGTTCCAATCTCATGAACTTTTTCCTCCATCACCTCACCAATTTGAATTAGAGCAAGGGTTTGCATCTGATGTTTATCAGTCTCCATATGAGAAATCTTTAGAGGATACCCTTCAGGAGTTCATGGAAGGTCAAAAAGTTTTTGAGCAAATGGCTGAACTTCAAGAACAAACCATTAGGGCCACAAGTGACATTTTAGAACAATTGACCTTGTTAACACAGTCCTTGAGCATGAGTGATTCGGGTGAGTTTCCAACCCAACCTAATCAAGATTCTATAGGTCAATGTGTTTGGGAGGAACTTTCGTCCAGTGATACCATTTTAGAAGAAGAAGTCTGGGAGGAGGATGAGGATAAGATCCAGAAGTTGAAATGTCAAGATGACATAGGTCTATCCACATTTGAGCCTAACTTTTTTTCCTTTAGGTTGGTCTATGTAGGGGATCAAATTAAACCATACATGTGTGAGGTGTTTGTGCAAATTAATATTCCATATTCTGATGTAATAGATCCAACACCTCTGAATGAAACATTTTCAAAAGATGGTCGTGCTTTTATAAGAAAAATCCAATTGCATCATTTTGAAAATAATGTTATAAGTGGTTTAAAGCATGTAATCATTGCTGTGATTCGAAGTGCAACCACTTATTTGATCCTTAATTGGAAGAAAAGGAAAAAGCAATAGAAAAAAAATAATAAGAATAAAAGGCTATTAGTTCTGCCTTCATGTAGTTGTTTTTAATTTTGAATGTGTTTTTTTTTAGTTTTTCTATAAGTTTAGCATTTCTCTTTAACGTTCACTAGTTTATGCTTCCTTTTTAGTTCAGATTTTGAAATCCACAATGAGCATATGGATTTTTTTTTCTGCATTGAAGACACCAGGTACTCCTAAATCTCAACTTCTTACTGTGTCTAAGGGTATTTCACCATCCAGGTATTTCTAATTTTTTTTTTATTAAGTGTTATTGTGTTTAAGGACAATACATAATTCAAGTTGGGGGGTGAGGTACAATTGATTCATGCTTAATTGTGGTTGTTTGTTTGATTTGTTTTTGAAAAAAACAAAAAAAGGATTTTGATGTTTGAATAACATATTCTAAAGACCTTTGCAACATTCGAATGATCTCAGGTACATTCGAATGACCCATAGTTCTCAGTGCGCATATTGCCAAAACCATTCGAATACTCTCAAAGAAATTCGAATGTTCATGAAATTCATTCGAATGAAATTACTGTTGCATTCGAATGACCGGCCAAATTCCTTCACAAATGATATTACTGTTTAAAATTCATTCGAATGAAGGTAAAATTCATTTGAATTCATTCGAATGAATTTGTCATTTCTTTTAAAAGCTGCAGCCGGCATTCGAATACCCTCAAGGTCATTCGAATAACCTGACTTTCATTCGAATCCATCTCAAGCATCCGAATGTGACTTTGTTTGTTTGATTTGTTTTTGTTATCAGAATTAAAAAAATAAAAAAATAAAAAATAAATAAAATAAAATAAAATATATATATATATATATTTGCTATTTACTGGTGTTTGATTTGTTTATTTTGCTTAATATTATGAGTCTCTGTTAATTAGGCTTCAACAGTTCCAATATTTAAAAAAAAAAAAATACGACCCAATTTCATGTTTACCCATGAGCATGCTTGACTCTATTTTGATTTTGTTTAATTGTGTGGTTGTGTTATTTTAAAAAAAAAAATGTGTATAATAATAATAATAATTAAAAAAAAAATAGTTTTTCTTTAATTTTGTTTGTGTGACTTTCTGTTTGTGTTATAAAAACATTCGAATGTAAGTTTTTGTTTATGTGTTTTTGTTTTTATCTGAGTTTTTGTTTGTGTTATATAATAATAAATAAAAAGAAAAAAAATATTTCCGTTGTGTTTTAGTGTCTCAATTTGAGTGTTTAATTTTATTTATTTATGTGTTTTCTTTGTTTGTGTTATGTAAAAAAAAAAAAAATTAAAAAATTAAAAAAAAAATTTGGCTGACATTCGAATGAGTTGCTGCTACATTCGAATGACTCAAGGAAACCAAGAAGGAAATGTACAGAAAAAGAAAAATCATTCAAATGTCTCCATTTTCATTCGAATATGCATGAAATTCATTCGAATGAAAACACTGTTGCATTCAAATGACCTGTACAAATCCTTCACAAATTGAATTACTATTTAAAATTCATTCGAATGAATTTTGTTCTCATTCGAATGATAATCCTAAAATATATTTATATATTAAATAAAAAAAAAACTAAAAAAATATATTTGAAAATTAAAAAAAAAATAATTAATTGTTGAGAAAATATATTCAAATGTTGTCATTCGAATGCATCTTAAAAAAAAACAAAATTAAAAAAAATTAAAAAAAAAATAAAAAAAATTAAATTAAAAAAAATAATTAAATATAATTAAAAAAAAAAAACAAAACAACACATTCGAATGAAATCACTGTTTCATTTGAATGGCTTGTGAAAACTCTTTACAAATTGAATTACTATTTGAAATTCATTCGAATGAATTTTGCATTCATTCGAATGATTTAAAAAATAAATAAATAAATAAATAAATTAAAAAAAAAAAGTTTGAACAAATGCATTCGAATGTTGTCTCTCACCATTCGAATGCATCACTTAAAATTAAAAATATTAAAAAAATAATATTAAAATAAAAAAATAAATAAAAAAATAAAAAATAAATAAAAAATATGCAAAGGCATTCGAATGTTGCTCTACTGCATTCGAATGAATCACTTAAAAAATTAAAAAATAAATAAAAAAAATATTTATAAAAAAAATAATTAAAAAAAAATTAATAAATTCATTCAAACGTTATTTATGTAACATTCGAATGAATCCTTTAAAATATTATAAAAAAATATATATATAAAAACAAAAGAAAAAAAAAGAAAAAAAATGAAGAATCAATTCGGATGAGCTTCATGTAACATTCGAATGTATTAATTAAAAATAAAAAATAAAAAAATTAATTAAAAATCTTTAAAAAAAATAAAAAAATAATAAAAAGAAAGAAAAAAAATTTGGGATTCTTTTGCTCCTTTTTACTCCTACAATTATCCTGCATACGTATATATTTTTTCTGTTTGAGGATTAATATACTTTCATTGATGCTTATTCTATCACATTAAATTTTTATGCTGTTAGCCAATTTGAGTTTGCAATTTCAGGCATAAGTGTGATGATTTCTTATTTGAACACATGAATGTATAGGATTTAGAATGAGTGATCTGTATGCATAGATTGTTCTGTGATTAGAAATTTGTCTGTCGGGTATGAAAATCTATTGAAATAGTAATTAATTGGTTAATACACTGCATGATTCCTCAACTTAAGTGGAGACTGTTACCTAGTGTGAGCATTTAGGCCCATGTACTATTTTTTCTGAGTGAATAAACACTTACTCTAGTTGCAGTTTTCCTTGCCTCTCATGTTTTCAATAGCTTCATTACACTACTTTGTTTTGAATGCCTAAAATGTCAATGAAAGAATTAAACTGGTTTCAAATTCTAAATTTGATGATTGAGTGAAAGTGTGTCGTAGGAGGTGACAGTGGGATTCCTTTGTTGAAATGTTGAGCCTGTTAACCAATTTCCTTTTTCTATTATTTTCCCTTATTAGCCTTATTGAGCCCATTAAATTATTTCTTTTCTTATTACCCTCATTTTATCCTAAACTGTGTAAATACTTGCCCTACCTAATGTGTTCGGGAAATAGTCTATCTTAGTACTGAAAAAAAAAAAAGAGAAAAAAAAATGATGAAAAAAAAATATAAAAAAAATAAACTCCCAGCTATTCAATAAAAAGCTGATGAGAAGATGTATGCTTTCATAGTGTTGATTCATTTTTTTGTCAACATCAAATTCAAAAAAAAAAAAAAAAAATAGAAAGAAAAAAAAGAAAAAAAAAAAAAGAATGAATGAAAATGAGAATCTTCTTAAATAGAATTATTTCCTGAGGCACATTTCTTTGAATTCTTTATCCTTTTCTTTGTTTACCCATCCACCCTTAAGCCCCGTTACAATTCTTATGCAATCCCTCTACATCCTATGACACATGGAAGCTTGAGATTTGAATTTTAGAATTGAAATTTTGTTTAAAATCTGAAGTTGTGCATTTGTGCATTATTCCTATCATGAAGCTATGTCAAAATCCATTTTCTTTCATTAAAGTCCATTTTTCATTTTAGGTTGACACCGATTTGAATTTGTTTTGCATTTACTCTTATTACGGTGCATCCTAGAGAGTAGCCATGAGGGATCATTTTTCTTGGAGTGTACACCTGAGAGGGTTTGAAGTCAAAGCTTAGAGGTTGTAATGCGGGTGTGCTAATTTATTTGATTGCTTTTTTCTATGATTGAGTGTCCCATGACGAAAATCTGACAAAGAATGGTCAATTGCGTGTTAAGAGTAGCTTATTCTTGTTTTATACATTTTGGTTTCAGATTTGAAATTTAAACATTAATGTTGATATTGTGAATGAAAATCGGCCAGTATAAAATCTGATTGCTATGGGACTAGCAATGTTTAAGTTGGGGGGTGTGATTAATGCTCAAAAATGCCAAAAATTTGTTATATTTATACCCCTAGTTTAATCTTAACATTGGTTTTAATTGAATATTTATATTCAATTTGTGGTTATATGCAGGTTTAAAAAATTAATATAAAAATATATATAATATCTATAATATAAAAAAAAGTAATAATAAAATAAATATAATATAATATAATATATAATATATAATATGTAATATATAAATATAATACATATATATATTCTATATTCATGCGTGACATACATATATATAATATATAATATATCAATAACATATATTCTTTGTATGTAGCGTGAACCAGTGGACGTGAAGTAAGGCTAATTGCAATTTGACTTGGAGATCAAATTAAGAAGTCCAAACTGGGACCCACGCATGTGCACATTGAAAGCGAAACTGAAGTCCAGAAGCATGAAGCCCACTACTATCAAACTGAAGCCCACAATTGAATGTTAAATTAAAGCCCAGCTCGGGGAATCAGCAGGCGCACAGCAGTTTCAGCAGCCGATCTTTTGTCAGAGCATGCGCAAATGACCATGGTGGCACGCGATGTAATTTCTTCTTTGACCAGGGCCATTTGCAGAATATATACATATATATATCCATTGTCGACTTTAGAAAGAGAGACCCCATCCGCCATTTCTGCAAGAATAAGGGGAAGAGAGCATTGTTTACGTTCTGTTTTTCTTTCATTCCAATAGTGTTGTTCATTTACTTTGTTTCATCAATACAATGTTCTTCATTTTCAGTTACTTACATTCTGCAATTTCTTTTCATGCTTGTTTACATTCTGTAATGTTCTTTAACTGTTTATTTACGTTTCTGTATTACATTCTAGCATTTTACTTCCTGTCTCTTTAATCTTTAGTTGGAGATGTGTGGCTAAGCTTAAGCTTGGGCCAAGGCAAGGACTCTGTCCAGTGCCACTACTTGCCCAAGAAAGCCGAACTCTGATTGAATTAACAGAATGCTTATTTGAATTGAGAAATGTGTGTGTATTGAATCTTTGGGTTTGAGTTGAAACATAAGCCTAACTTAGAGTCTCCATGCCATGTATGGAGGTTACTTAAACTGGAAATGGTTTCATATTCAAGCTGGAATGATTAATCTGCGATCCAATTTATGGTGGTTTCTTAATTTAGACTCTCTTATGCCATGTATGGAGAGTGCTTAACCTAGAACTACCATGACCTTGAGTTGTGGTTACTTATCGGATCTCAAATGTGTGTTAATCTGTATTTCAATTTATGATAGTTACTTAATCCAGACTCTCTCATGCCATGTATGGAGAGTGCTTAACTTAGAACTATTATCATCTTGGGATACAGTTAACTGCATAACCTCAATTTAAATCAGTCGATGTTAATATTTTGATATCTCTTTGGTAAATCAGTGGGCTGGCACATAAATTGCTTTGTCCCAAGATTGCTTCCATACACAAACATCATCTTATTTTTAAATCTTAAAAAACAAATCATTTAGCTGAATTGGTCTGACAAACTCATTCAGCGCATACAAATCTTTCGCCGCATTTCATTTCTATTTTGATCTCCAAGTGAATCGACCTGGACTTACCCAGAAAATTAAATTGTGCTACAGCGCACACTCGTACACTGGCGAGTATAAACGCCTTGTGCCTGCATGCTTGTTTCTTCTTTGTTTATTTTGTATGTGTTTGTTTGAAATAAATGCACAAGGTTAAGCGCAGCCATATGTGTTTGTTTGAAATAAATGCACAAGGTTAAGCGCAGTAGTAACGAGGAGCCAATTACATTAACTCCTGTCAATAGAGGTGATATAATACTCCCGCATGATGATCCAATGGTAATTTCTATAGTTGTTGCAAAACACCCCATCGATAGAATCTTGATGGATATCGGCGGTTCTGTTAATCTGATCTATTGGAACTGCTTTGAGCAAATGCATATATCTCATAACCAATTAAGAAAAGTGTCCTCACCCCTATACAGCTTTACCTGGGAAACAGTCTCGGTGGCAGGGTCCATTCAGTTACCCATCACATTGGGTGTAGAACCCCAAAGCGTGACTCAACAGGCGAGCTTTATGGTGGTTAAAGCCCCTTCAACAGCATACAACATGATTCTGGGCCGCCCACTACTCAATGATATGAAAGCTGTGGTGTCCTCATGCTACTTGTTGATGAAGTTCCCTACGCTTGCAAGAGTGGGACAGGTTCGAGGAGATCAAAAGAAGGCACGCACTTGCTATGTGTCATCCACAAAAGGGAAAAAGAGTGAAGAGATTTTATCCATTGCCAAGACAAGCCATGAAAGGACATGCCCTTAGAAAAAGGCAGTCAGCCACCATTAATACGCTCAAAGAGAAAACTAGGAGCAAAATTCAGGCACATTGAAGAGAGCCTATGTTAAAGATCGAGAAACTAAACATTTTGAAATTGTGCATGACCTATGTATTTCGTGCTCAGAGGCAACAATAAGACCCAAAATGAAACAGTGGATGTACTCACTTATTTACTGAACCATTCAAAAAATGTCAACATTTTCATAACACATTGCTTTATGAAAGTTTGTTTGCTATGTTTTGCTTCTAGGAAATAAAAACATACTCAAGCCCGTTGTCCCGCTCATAGCCTGACAATGAGGTAAAAGTATATTCAAGCCCCGTTGCCTCGCTCATAGCCCGACAACGAGGTCAAAGTACATTCAAACCCGTTGCCCTGTTCATAGCCCGGTAACGAGGTAAAAGTACATTCAAACCCGTTGTCCTATTCATAGCCCGGCAACGAGGTAAAAGTACATTCAATCCCGTTGCCCCGCTCATAACCCAACAACGAGGTAAAAGTACATTCAAGCCCATTGCCCCGCTCATAGCTCAACAACGACGTAAAAGTACATTCAAGCTTGTTGCCCCACTCATAGCCCGGCAATGAGGTAAAAGTAAATTCAAGCCCGTTCTCGCACTCATGGCCCGACAATGAGGGAAAAACCAACTCAAGCCCAATACATTACTTTTGGCTAGGTAATAAGGGAAGAATAGATTCAAGCTCAATTGCCCTGTTCTTGAATTGACAACGGGAAAAAAATATATTCAACCTCGTTGTCCCACTTACAGCCTGAGAACAAGGGAAGAACAAACGCAAGCCCGTTGTCTCGCTTAAAGCCCAACAACAAGGGAAAAGCAAATACAAGCCTATTATCCTATGCATAACGCAATAACAAGGAGCAGAATCAAACTCATGGTTTGGTGCATAGTTCGACATATATAGAAAGTTAACTTACTGGTATATCTACCTCATACTTCTACAAAGGAATTTATAATACCCCATATTTTCGTGAAGTTGCCATGTATTTTAAGTGAGTTTAAAATACCAAAAAATATGCTTGAAATGGCAACAAGTGACCAAATCGATTGTAGGGAGTGCTCTAGAGCTTAGATACCTAAGGACGAAGGTATATTTTTGACGAGCGTCTCGAGGTGAGATTTATGACATTGAAAGAAATAAAATAAGAGACGATTTTCGATTAAGTTAAGTTGTAGCCTAAAAAACCGAATGATGGTAAGGGCTTCCCAAAAATTATACATATCGAGTAATTTTGAGTTATTAATTTTGAGATTTTAAGTGTCTCGATAAATTTGATGTTTGAGAGTGTAATTGTAATTAGAGAATTATCTAAATGAAATAAGGATGAAATTAAGAGCTCATGTGGTAAAATATTAAAGTTGAGACCTTGAAATAAGGGTCAAAGTGTCATTTAAAAGAAGTTTGGGGTATTAGCTTGGATTTCAAAAATTAAATCCATTCTAGCTTTGGATTTCAAAAGCCATTCAATTATATCTTTGAGTCTTTGGAGTCCATGGCTTAGATTGTGACAAATGGCATAAGGTGATTGGTTCAAGTAATCTATAAATAGGCACCATGGGTTGTAACATCCCGTATCAAGCGATAGGAAGATCCGGAACAACTTACCCTGATGGGCCTACACGAACTTCCCAGGGGAGTCACCCATCCTTGGATTACCCCAGGTCAAGCACGCTTAACTTGGGAGTTCTTTGCCAACATTCAGCCCAAAAGGTATCCAGCTGGTGTTGTTTCCTTTCTTACACTATCCTCGATATATACTAACTTCTCTGGGCTCTTGGGGTATTACATTCTCCCCCCCTTAAGCACATGACGTCCTCGTCATGCGATCTTACAACTGGTCCCAGATCTCCCCTTGGGGGCTGCCATCCTAGAAGCCTGCCAGAAGCCGCTCCTTGTACAGGCCCTCAAGCCCCGGCGCCACTCCCCGCCCTCATCGGACCGCCTTCGCCAAGGGTCGGATCTGATACCATTTGTAACATCCCATATCGAGCGATAGGAAGATCCGGAATAACTTACCCTGATGGGCCTACACGAACTTCCCAAGGGGGTCACCCATCCTTGGATTACCCCAGGTCAAGCACGCTTAACTTGGGAGTTCTTTGCCAACATTCAGCCCAAAAGGTATCCAGCTGGTGTTGTTTCCTTTCTTACACTATCCTCGATATATACTAACTTCTCTAGGCTCTCGGGGTATTACATGGGTTGTTCTCAAATCATTTAAGGGAGTTTAGAGGAGTGAGGCACTCTAAGTGGAGAATCTTTCTCTAGAGAGAGGGGAGAAAGTTCTAAAAGGAGGCAGGAAGAAAGTGGCAGAGAAGCGGCGGAGAATGAGCCTCGTAGGAGTTGTTGGTCTTCGCTGAAATTTTCCAAACTCAGTAAAAAAAAGAGAGAGGTAAGTCTTTTTTTTTGATAATCCTGTAGAGGGGGAAGAGAGGGTCGCGTAGGTTCAAACAGGGGTCGAATCAGAGTTAAAATGAAGAAGTTATGGCCAAAAAACCAAACTGAGGCGAAGCTATCCGAAACTACTGTGCAGCGCGTGAGTTACACGCGCCGAAAAGTGGCTGCGCGTGAAGGCGCGTGGCCCATCTTTTCAGGGCACATGAAGGGCCCATTTTTCTTCAAATTTTCTAGTTTTTCCCCTATTTTAATGCCCCTCAACCCCATGTAAAAATATTTGAGGTTAGGTTTACCAAAATGCGTGTTTTCTGTAGAAACATAGGCCGTTTGCAGTGAAATTGTACCGTCCAAGAGATAAACCAACAAGGTGAGACTCCTATACTCCAAATGTTATTTTTTATTCTCTTATGAGAGACTTCTATTCATGAGATGGGTTTTGTGAAGTTCTTGTACGTAGACTCTTGTTATTCTCTTACGTGAAATCATGTTACATATATGAAATGTATTTTTTTTGGAAAATATATGTTGTTGGCTTTTTAATTATTGCATTTATAAAATTCATGTGACCATACTGTTGTACCTATTTGTTGTTGGCTGAAGGCAAAAGTCGGATATCTCTCGAGAGGCGCTATGCGTGTGCTATCGAGAAAGCTCTCGTGGGGAAGACTGTGAGTCTAAGGGACAACGGATGTGGTGATTGCATGATTTCTATGAGGTCGGGCCAAGGTGACATAGTTAGGGACCTCCCGAGAGGCGTTATGCGTGCGCTATTGAGAAAGCTCTCATTGGAGAAGGCTGACATGCTCACAAGGCACTTCGGAGTAGTTCTCGTTATTTTCCTCATACGTTTTATACTTGTTCATGCATTGATATAAATTGTTTTGGAGTTTCTCACTAGAAGATTCATCTTCTAATTGGACTATGTCTCTGGAATATTCAAACGTTCCAGGTTCGACGAGCGGCTCTGAAAGGAAGGAGGTAGCTGAAGAATAAACTTAATTTATTGCCTATAGTATGTTTATCATATCTATGTTTATGTGCGAACCTATGTAGGATTTGGATATATTTAAGACATTCAGTTATCACTTGTGAGAGATGATGTCCATATGATACATTTTGTAGACGTCTTGAACGATTTTATTTATGATAAATAAAGCATTATGGTTGTGAATCATATCAGGTTGGATCTAGCTTTCGCATTTGAAATTTTAACACCTGTCTTAGCTATTCGATTATTGGGTTTGTTAAGCTGAGAAGGTGAAAATTAGGGTTTTTGGGATATTGTGTGATGTATGACAACGATTGTGATATGAAAATTTTTTATATTCCTGAAATCCTAAGTTATAACACGCTCAAGAAATTTTGGGTGTTACAGAATTGAAAAGCACTAGAGCCTAGAAATTTAAAGGCACGGTGTTTGAACAAGCTCAAGAGGATGTGTAGAAGATAAAGCGGCTAAAAGAGAAGTAATGTCAAAAAGTTTATAGGACAAGATACTCTTTCATCTGAAACTCCTAGCCAAAAGAGTAGGGAGCAATTGATATGCCCTGCAAACTTAGAGAGCAACGAGACCTAAAAGAGTCACGAGACATGGACATGAAGCCCAAAGGCCCTACGGGTTGTAGGAGATCAAGGAAACAAGCCGAAGGAGCAAGAAGTCGAGTCGAGACCAAGTGGGGATGACCCGCTCAGTTATGCCGAGTGGGTACAACACTGCTTTGGTTTTTTGACCATAACTTTCTCATAGGAGCTCCAATTAAGATGATTTAAAATCCTATGAAAATCCTAGAGAATTGTATACAACTTTCATGTTTTGAGTTTTGAGAGATTCAGGCTTCATCAAGGCTGAAATTGGGCTCTAAGTTGATGCACTTGCACTATTAAGGCTCAAAGTCAAGTATTGGAGTGAAGATGGATCCAAACCAAGACAAAGGAAAAAAGAGGCCCTTAAATTCAAGGGAATTAAGACCCACTCAATTAGGAATGAGTGGGGGGTCACTCGGTCATGACCAAGTGGGTAGGAGACCAATTACCCCTTACTTTTCATGACCCACTCATTTATGCCGAGTGGGTATGACACTACCTTGGTTTTTTAGGAATAACTTTCTCATATGAGCTTTGATTGAGGTGATTCAAAGTCCTATGAAAATATAAGAGAATTATCTACAACTTTAGTGTTTTGAGTTTTGAGATATTCAAGCTGAATTAAGGTGTAAATTGGGTATGAAGTTGCGGTATGGGAACCACTCAAGACCGAACCAAGGAAAAGGGCAAAAGAAGGCATGACCGAGTGACTCCCCACTCGATCATGGCCGAGTGGGCTTGGGCCAATATCTCCTCTTTTCTCTCTCGGATGGGCCACGAAATCATTGAAACAGGCCGCGAGATTCTCACCCCGATTGTCTTACGTCTCCCCTTTCTCCTCCGCTATAAATATTAGGCCACGTCCTTGAGGCAAGGTACGCACTCTTGGGCCCCTCAACACAATTTCGCACTTTTGCTCTTGAGAACTAACTTAGGCATCGTAGGGTTTGCACGAGGACCCCTACTCGGGCCCTAACGGTGCTCTCATTTTGCAGGTCACTCGGTTATCCAAGGTCACTCGGTTATCGAGGGTCACTTGGTTATCAAGGGTCACTCGGTTATCTTGGGCCACCTGATCATCAGACCCACCAGATCCCCAGATCTACGAGATCCACCAGATCATCAACCCTACCAAGTCATTAGCCCTACCAGACCATCAGCTTTGTTGGATCACTAGATCCACCTGACTGCCAGATCCAGTTGCTTGACAGATTCTCTTGTTTGCCAAGATTCTCATCATTGAAGGCATGACTCTCAAGACTCTTACATCTGCTCACAATTAAAAATAAATTGTTATGTTTTGAAAACAACAGAAACCAAGAATGATCAAGAGGAAGCATGCACAAGAACCACTCACCCTGATTGTTTACCTAAGGAAGCACTGTTTACAACAAGCATGAATGGTTTTCTTGTGGTTTTGACGTTGTTTGGCACGATCTATGGTGGCAGCCCAAACTTTTTGATGAGGCCTTTTCTCCCTTGTTCTTAGCATAATTTTATTCCTTCTTTTGGAAGTATTCTCTGCTTTCTCCCAAGAACAAGATCCTCTCATTTGATTCCCTCAATTTGGCATAAATTCACCTCAAACTTACTTGGAATGGTTTGTGAGCGAACCCATGGCTTTATTTATAAACTTCCTAGTCCAATCACACGTTGCCACCTTGCGATGTCATATGAGGCTTCAAATCCTATCTCCAAGTAGCTAATGAATGCTTACCACATGTCCTTAAGGATAAGGTTTGGGGACTTTAGCAAACTTAGAGGCTAGGTAAGCTTTTCTAGCCAATCACGTGATGCTGCCTCAGGGGGGTCATTATGAACCATCATGTGACCTTATCTTATCTTCCAAATGGCCAATGGTTGCTTTCCATGTGTCCTTGAGGATAAGGTTTGAAGACTTTGGAGGCTAAGTCTTGGATTTCAAAATGATCCAAAAGTGGATTAAATGTTATTTGAGATCTACAATCATGATTTAACTATATTGGAATAAGTTTGGAATCTGGAATCATGACCCCCAAATGGTTTAGTTGGCTTAACTCATTACCCCAATGATCTAGTCGCGAAGTTCCAAGAACTACTCCTTAGCCTGAACTTTTCAAGTAATTGCACTTAGACCCCTTGCAACTTGGTCCCTAGGCCATTTTTTAATTGCATTTTAGCCCTTGAAGAAAGGATAAAATATGCCAACACCCTAATATTTTAGGTAAATTAAACTTTTACCCAAACTTCCAATATTTACGATTTTACCCCTGGTTCAGAAACTGAATTTTTATCTCAAGACTTCTATAATCCCTTGAAAAAACCTATTTTCTCAAGTATTAAAACCTAATAATCTCAGGTATTACATCATATTTGATTTTGAAAATCTAGGGTATTACAATAGAGCTTATACATATAGAGGATATTAAAGAGGTTTAACATGTTGAATTCCAAGAAATGTCAATTACCTGTTAGAACTAAAATTCATCTCTCTAAAGGTATGTCCCCAAATACTCTTGAAGAGAATGATCGTATGAGTAAGGTATCTCATGCCTCGGCGGTTGGAAGTCTTATGTATATGATGATATGTATAAGTCTAGTTATTGCATTCGCTATTAGCGTTATTAGTTGATATCAATTTGATCCTGGTGAGAGTCATTGGATTATAGTGGATCATAGTAAATCATATTCTAAAGTACTTGCAAGTAACTAAATACATGCTCTTGGTTTATGGAGATAGTGATTATTGAGTTTATGTTATGAGTGTTTTGATAATGACTACATTTATACCAAAACTTTAATGTCCTCTTATATTATATTCTCTTAGACTTATTAATATGGTTTGTATTCTTATTTAGAATATTGATTGAGGATTTATCTAGCTTATTTTTGATAAGATATATTGTAATATCTCAGGGGCCCAGAAGAGGATAGTATATATCGAGAATAAGTACGGAAGAAAACAACACTAGCTGGATACCTTTTGGGCTGAATGTAGGCAAAGAACTCTAGGGTTAAGCGTGCTTGACCTAGGGAAATCCAAGGATGGGTGACCCCCCCGGGAAGTTCGTGTGGGCCCATCAGGGTAAGTTGTTTTGGTCCTTCCTATCGCTCGATACGGGATGTTACAGGTGGTATCAGAGCCGACCCTTGGAGAATGTGGTCTAATGAGGGCGGGGAGTGGCGCCGGGGCCCAAGGCCTGATCAAGTAGCGGCTCCTGGCAGGCTTCTAGGATAGTAGTCTCCAGAGGGGAGAAGGTCTGGGACCAGTTGTAAGGTCGCATAACGAGGACGTCATGTGCTCAAGGGGGGAGAATGTAATATCCCGGGAGCCCAGAAGAGGTTAGTATATATCGAGGATAAGTAAGGAAGAAAACAACACCAGCTGAATACCTTTTGGGCTAAATGTAGGCAAAGAACTCCAGGGTTAAGCGTGCTTAACCTGGGGAAATCCAAGGATGGGTGACCCCCTTGGAAAGTTCGCGTGGGCCCATCAGGGTAAGTTGTTCTGATCTTCCTATCACTCGATATGGGATCTTTGGAACCTGCTTCTATCATTTGAATGAACCAAAAATCATTCGAATGGTACCTCTGTTAGATTCATAACTGCTCTTTAATCCGAATCAACGCACCCCATTGAATTTAAATCTCCTTTTCAATCTGTGCGACCCTTCATTCAACACACCGAAAACCACCATATAAACTCTCATCATCCGTTTCAAATCATCATCATTCATCATTTAAGCATCGATTTGAAGATCATTGCGGGTTGCCAAGGTGGAAGAACAGTGACCGTTCATTCAAATATGGGAAACACACATTTGAATGTCTTTTGAAGACCACGACCAAGAGGTAAGAGTTGTTTACATTTGAAGAACATATTATTGGGGGAAGGAGTTGTTGGCTAGAGGGAGGAATGGAGATTGATGTGAGTAGGAGAGGATTGGTTGTTTGATTGAGAGAAGAGGGAAAAGAAGGAAACAAATTCTACCCAACAAGTTTTTGACAAAAATGTTCAACCAACTCCGTAGGCTTAACACCCAAAACTTAGCCATGTCCCCAAAAGAAAAATGATCTAAAGTTGTTGGGGAGACTTCTAGAACACCAAAGAGGCAAAGAAGAAGGGGAGATCCGCCTGCCAGTAAGCCCATAGAACAACCCCCACCCTTTACAAGCACACGGTTCATTAGCCTAAGTGCTGAGCAAAATTACAAAGAGGGATATGCTAAGAGACCTGTTCTGTGTGAGAGAGGGATTGTTTTGGAACAATTTGAGGGGCCCCAGTGTGACTTATTGCCATTGATCACAGCAAAAGGATGGCAGTCGTGGGTGAGATTCCAACACAAGGCTATTATTCCCCTAGTTAAAGAGTTCTATGCAAATGTGATTAGTAGCAGAGATGACTTGAAGAATAGGTGTTTAATTTTTGAAGTGAGGAAGGTGAAAATTGAATTAAGGCCCTCTGATATTGCTGAAACATTCCAAATTCCAAGAGAGGCATCACATAGAGACCCTACGAAGTCAAGTGTGGATCTAGGGAAAGAGAACTTGGCTAGGATTTTGACAGGGAATAATGATGTTGTGTGGTTAGGTCCTACCCTCCTAGAGAAGAGTCTGCCCCCTAGATGCATCATCCTACATAGACTTCTTTGCTCACACTTTATGCCTCACGCATTTACTGGCACTGTCTCAGTGAACCAAGCCACATTCATGGGGAAGATGATCTTAGGGGTGCATATTGATTTGGCTAAGCATACATTCGATACTATTGATTTAGTGGCTAAGAATGCACAAGGAGGGGGAGGATTACCATTTGGAGGGCTGATTACTTATTATGTGTTAAAGAATGGGGAAAAGGAGAAGGCAACTTATGAAGTCATCAACCCCATAGATAGGATTAGCCCAGCATCCACACGTAGGAGTAGGGGGTAATTAAAGAGGCTAGAGGCCACAACATCTAAAAGAAGGGAAGCAATAGGAAGGCCAATTGAAGAACAAGAAGAACCATCCCAAGAACCACCACTGCAGGAGACCCATACAGAGAGGCTAGAGGGAGATCATTCACTCAGGGATTTGTATGAATTAGTGAAGGGCATGCAAGAGAGGCAGGAGACCTTATTGGAAGAATCACTGAAGAAGATTCAAGAGAAGCAGGAGGCTATGTTTGAGGAATTGAAGACAAGGCAGAGAGTTATCCATTCAGGAGTGATGACCATGTACGACCATTAAAAGGGATTCGATCAGAAGGTGGGTCAGCTACTGGACTCATCAGTGAAAGAGCCACCACAGAAGACTACAAAAACTAAGATGGCCGAGGCTAAGACCTGCATGCAGAAGACCATTGACATGTGACGAGACACAGAGGGTGCACCTTATACATCAGGGACACGACCTTAACCCGAGCATGCTGCCCTTCCATATTCTGACATTCCATCCACTTCCACTGTTCCTCATCCTGTCGATCCCTTGACGAAGACCACTTCCGGTGACTCCACTGAGGAGAACGCCATTTCTGATGATGCCACTGAAGGCACAAAAGAGTCATCAAGTTTTAATTTTCATGATTAATCTTTGTTGGCAAACCTATAAACAACAAGAATTTTAAATGCACTTTCCTTTTTTTTTTTTGAAATAATAAAATTGCCTGCTCTATGCATTAGATTTGGATATTGGATATTTTAAACTGTATTCATAGCCTGCACATTCTTGTTTTGATTTCTTGTTTGAAAATAGAACTGCACGAGTTAAGAATAAAGATTTTTGCATGCATTGGATGTTCCATGTGTCGATAGCATTAAATAAAAAGATGTTGTGATGAGTTGATTGGTGCATTACATGAATTCTCAATAAAGGTGGAGACTATTGACCATTGTGAGTAGTTAAGCCTACTGTAACGGCCCGCTCTCACCTATGGGCACTACTGGTGAATAATCGACCAGATTACTCACACACAACACCAAAGTAATGAAGAGATGGACTATGTTTCATCGGGAAACGTCCTAGGTGGGGACTAGCCTTCGTCCTTCCTGTAACACCCAGTGTTACAGGTGTTAAAAGAATGAGAAAGAAAGTGAGAAAATTCCAAAAATGCCCTTGAGAAGGTGTTGAATCCTTGAGATTGAGGGTGCCCTATGAGAGGGGTATTTTGGTAATTAGGATAGTGAAGTCCAATAAAGGGTAATTTGGTAAACTGGAAATAATTCCTAGGTGGAATTAAGTATGGAAGTGAATTAGTTCCCATTTTGGATTATGTGGAGATAAATGGGATTGAAAATTTGCAAAGGGTATTTTTGGAAATTTTGGAGTAAATTCTATAATGGAATTAAATTATGGAAATGGGGAAAAATACTCATAAATTACTTATGTGAGTAAAATAATGGATTTTCCCTAAAATAGTGGGTTAATGTGGAAATGCCACATGGATGGCTTAGATTAAGTCTTGAAAGCCAAGGTTGTGGCATGGAGTGACACTTGGCATTTTCTTGTCCAAGTAAAATGGAAGAGATGAGAGTGATTATTTTAAATCAAAAGGAAAAGATTAATAGTCACTCAAGCCATTAATGATGGTGATGATGATGTTGGGAAAAGAAATTCAAATTTGAATTTTGAAAAATTTCATGGTTGAAGGGTGAAAATTATCTCATTAAAATGGCAATTAATTGGAAAGTTACCTTACAATTGATATATATTATTGATGGGTGAAATTGTCCCAATTATGTAAATAGAAATTTAAATTAATTTCAAAAGAAATTGGAATATGGTCATTCTTGCAATTAATGGGAGGCATGATTAAGTTGCATTTAAAGAAAATGCAAAAGAAATGAAAATGGTCAAGCATTGATTATGGAAAATGGTCGCATTAAATTAAGTGGGAAAAAATATATATATGTCTCTCAAGTGGTCACTCATGTGATGGGGTGAAATTAGTCAAATTAAATAAATGAGGAAAATGACTAATTTTGGAATGGAAGACCAAGATGATCTGGCCTTGGATTGGGAAATTGATCCAAGGGTCATAAATTAGTCTTGAAAGTTGGCATGGATTGCCAACATAAATGGAAGTGAATTTTAAATGATTAGAATGGATGGTTGAGATTAAAAATCTCCAAAACACATGGATTGTGCTTGTAATGGAAGGCTAGGATTATTTCTCTTAAACCCACAAAGATCCAAAGGTTAGGATCCACTCTTGAAAGAGGGAGAAAATTTATATATTGGCAAGGTAGGAAGACAAGTCTTCCCTTTGGCCATTTGAAGAAGAAGAAGAAGAAGAAGAAGAAGAAGAAGAAAGAGCCTAGAGGTAAACTCTTTAGTTTTTGTAAAGAAATCTAAGTCTTCTAACTTCTTAGTCTTCTTATCTTCAAGGATTAGATTTTTTTAAAGATCAAATTTATTTCTTTTACTTCTTTAGGGGATGGAAGCAAGTGAAGTCTTGCCAAGTCAAGTTGTTGAAGCTCTCTTGAAGTTAAAGATTGTGGAAAAATCTAAAAGAATAGAGGTAAGGGATAGCCCCATGGGATGGTGGCTTGCAAGTTGTAAGTATGATGCATGATTTCTATGTGTGCATTGGCATGTTGTGTGTTTTAGGACCTATGGCCATGAGGTTGAGTGGGGTAGGGTAGATTAAAGCCTCAAACCAAGGTGGTTGTGAGGATGTGGAAGCCCTAACCATGTTGCATACATGCATTGGCATCACATTTATTTTCATGTTCATACTATTGTCATTGCACCCTTATTGAGCTTAATAGCTCATGAGGTTTTTATCCTCACCATGTAGGTATCTCATGTGCAAGAAGGAAGGGAGTTTTCCAAGGTTAAGAGTTGAAAGCAAGGAAGAAAGCAAGAGTAGCAATGTTTATGTATTTTTATGCTTTAAGTGTTGTATTTATTTCGTTAATATGTAATGAAGGCTAAGTGTGGGAAAAAGGGGGCAAACTTGAATGTTTTGGAAGCCCCTTGGTATGAGAAAGTATTCTGGAAATGTGGGGTTTCAATTCAAAAAAAAAAGGGGCGGGGGCAGTGTGCTGGCCAGGGGCGCGCCTGGCGCGGCCGCGCGCAGCTGGTGCGCGCGGACGGCGCGGCCGCGCGCGCGGCCTGCGCGCATGGCCGCGCGGCCAGCGCCCGCGGCCGGTGCGCACGGCCTGCGCGCATGGCAGCGCGGCCAGCGCCCGCGGCTGGCGCGCGCACGGCCCATGAGCGCGCGGCCCCGCGCTGGAGGGGGGGGCGCGGCCAGCTGCCGCACACCGCCCCCCCCCCCCCCCCCCCCTTACTGCTGTTAGTTTTTTTCTGTTTTCTTTTTTTTATTTAATTCCTGTTTATTTAAATATAGGATATTATTTTGGAAATTATGAAATAATCTATATTTAAATAAATAAATAAATGAGTATTTAGCCTCTAAATTAATTATTAAATTAATATAAATTTGAGGCAATTGAGGGAAAATTTTCTATATTTTAGAAAATTAAATAATGGAGTATTCCCTTAAATTTTAGAAATTGGATGAGGATTCCTTGAGATTTGTATTTCAAAAATAAATTTCCTAATGGTTGGAAAATTAAGGAATTTTTGAAATAATTAAAGGGGAAAATCGATGGAGATTTATGAGGAAAATTTATTTAAATTTTTTCAAAGAAATATTAATCCAAATATTTTCCAAAGGAATTGAATGTGAGATAAATGGGTTAATGGTTGGAGCAAAGAAAAGAAAAATTATTTTCTTATAATTAAAGCGTTATGCCATAATTTATTTGAAGCTAGAGAGCTATAGCTTATTTTCTTTCGATCCTGGGAGGTCACCCTAAGCTCATCATTAAAGAGCTTGAGAAGGGATGACGATTGCGAGGTTTCGAGTTTTAATAGGTCGTCTGATAATTCCCGAACCCTCGAGCAGAGTGAAGAGAGGGCAAAGCCTAGTTCCCACCTAGGTCGTTTTCGTTGAAACGTAGCCGTCTCTTCATCTTTGCCCTAGCATGTAAATAGTAAGTTGGCTATTCGTGAGTAACACCCGTAGGTGGGAGCGGGGCGTTACACTTCCCTTTGCTCTACTCGAGGAGTAGGTCACAAAACATAAAAAGAAGCACAACGGATGGGACCCGAAACCCGAGTGAGTTTCACCTTACTTCAACTCACCTCACAACAAGCCAAAGGTGACCCAGGCACAAAACTAACACATTAAATATCTACTGAGTACTGGAGATTTATGGGAAGTACCTCTTTGATCCTTACTTGATCCTAAACTTGGCTCCACCAAATAAGCCATTATCAACCAGAAGTCTACACAATCAATACTACATTATACCGATTACAACAAATGGGATACCATCCAATACCCAACAACATACACATTCACCCACAAAGACATATATATACATACCACCACATGAATACATACAGGAGATAATACAATTTACAATACGACAACAACACTAGTCACCACTTCAACCTCTCGACATAATCCCTGCTTGCATCTGGACTTGCAACATCTACAACACGAGCTAAAACCTCATGAGTCATAAAGATTCAGTAAGGGTGCAAATGAATGTAAACAAGATAATATATGCAATGCAATGACAAATAATTATGCATGAATGAAGAGGCATCACTGTTCTTCGAGGCACTTACCTCCCATATTACCCCTAGCATGCATTTAGTCTCTCCCATGGCCATAGGACTCTACTAGACTACCAATAGAACATGCACAACACACCGCTGCACGCAACATTTATTTAACCATATTACCAAACATTCGCATGGCCGCCACTATTGGGGCTGTCCCTTACCTGGCTCGAAGCCTTATCTCTGCCTTGGCACGAGATCTAGTCTGAAAGCCGAACTCTTCTAGGATCATCGCCTCATCGGTCGAACTTAGATGAAATCACAAAAACCCAACAACTAAATTAAACTGGGGTCTATGTTTTTACTATTTACCGCAAAGACCCACTCATTAACCACTACCAACAACCCCAACCGAGGGTCTAATCCAACCATCAATTCACATTACATCATCTCACATAATGCAAATAACTAGAAAGAATTAATTATTTTACCTCATCACATCTGGACAAGAAAATCGATCAAATGTTCACACCGGCATCGCCTCATGGGACGCCACCTTATGCTCAAAATCCCATTTTCGAGCTTCCGGCACGCTCCTCGAGCCCCAAAATACTTTCCAAAATTTTCTCCAATTTTTTGATTTTTTTTGGTATTTTTTCCCATTTTCCCTTTATTTTTTTTCTTTTATTCTATTTTTTCTTTATTTTCTTTTCTCTACATCTTCTTCCTCATGTGTTTTCTTCTTCTCCATGCGTTTTCTTCCTCCCCGCGCATTGCCTGCGCGCACCGTCAGCCACTTGATGCCTGGCCTCCATCAGTCGTCGTCATCGCCTTCCGCTCCATCATCGGTCGCCGCTAAATGCCCCGGAACCACTGTAGACAACCGCCGCTGCCACAGACTAGCTTCCCCTGTGCACAATCGGCTGCTATGGTCGACGCCAGCCTCCACCGCTACTCCATTGCCGCTATCTCTGGCCACCGTCACACCCGGGGTCGCCTCACCGCGTCTACTGTAAGCCTTCGCTAGCCTCTAGAGCGCCTCCGCCATCGCTACTAATCGGTGCCACCACCAGCCATGGCCGTTGCAACAGCCACGGCTGACGCCGTTGCTTGCTGATCGGCCATCAACTGACCACCCTTGCGACCTCTCACTCTCTCGATCTCGACCTGTAATCTCACTCTCCCATCTTTTTTCTCTGTTTTGAATCTCAGAGACCAAGGCACTATTGGAGCTTGGGCATCCAATGGACACAATTCTTGATTTATCCCAAAGTTAATAATCGGTCTATTACTCGGTAAGATCGATTTCGTCACTACGCTTTCACAGGACCTTATCTCAACCTGAAAACACTTTAGGGTTGACTTATTCATAAAACCGGGCCACTCTTCGGGGCCCTCTAACTTACCGGCAACTTCCTGGTTGCCCCTTACGAACATTCAGTTCGGGCAACAATTTAAGCTTATACAGAAACTGATCCTTAAACTATTCTCGATCCGATTTCTTTCAGCGTCATTAGCCTCATCTCGAGACACTTGACAATCTCATGCCCTCTTTCCCAAACATCCAAGTCCCAGGGCATTCCCTGTCGTCGATTCAGTAATTTGCTAATTCATTTCTCGAAACTGACCTTTGGGCCAGTTAGACCGCTCACTATCCAAATTACTAAAATGCCCCTCCCCCTGGGCACTGTCATTTCATTTCCCGTCTCTCTCTCAAAGAGCACTCTTAGAATTTTATCTTATTTTCTAACACCGGTAACATAGGTAACATAGGGTGTTACATTCCACCCTTCTTAAAAAGAATTTTGTCCTCAAAATTCACTTTCATGATTCCTCTGCCTGAGATAATCTTGTTCTCAAGTCGCTTCCTCATTCCTACACTTAGGAATCTCACCGTTTCATCATTCACTCAAGTTACCACCACTCAAGCTTCTACTTAAGTTACCGATCCTTTAATTCCTTAGGATATTCATCTACTGATACGATTTTGACCTCCCGCTAAAACCCACAACTAGCCGCTAGTACTACACTAATACCCATCTTCTTGATGGATTTCAACTGTCTCCTTGCATCATCTTACAGTCAGCTTCCCATTTTTTCCCACATCAAACCAAAACCATAGCACGATAATGCCAGTCAATCTCGTCAGAACTAGATCACTAATCAGTCAGGAACGATTTTACACCGATCGCACATGGCAACATTTCCCATGCTGAATCCACATGACCACGATTTTTACGCCGATCACACACATGACAACGTCTTAGCACTGATCAATCGCAGTAGTGTCACTTCTAGTACCCACTAGACACACTAACATCCATTCACCCATGGTATTTCGTCATCAATCATATGCATGTATAACTTAAGTCGATCCTCATGGAAACATCTCATTGTCAATTGACTATCACTATGCTAGTACTATATGGGAAGCAACCATCTGGTTCCTTTATCCATACTCGACCATTTTACACATGGTCTGCTACCCGACTAGCCGAGCTTCACTTATCTCTACGACTCAAGCATAACCCACATACCCATACTTCATCATAATGGGTAATTTCATGCTTTAACTAATAACGTGCACTACCTGAGTCCACACCTCGAGCTTAACGAAGTACGTACCATACCATTCTCCTAACTAGGAATTATTTCCGTGCTCGATAAAGATACTGAGGCTTTTCCTATTAGCTGATGCCACTTGCCAACTGGGGCTACTTACCCCTACCTAAGAATTCCTATTGGGCAACCCCTCTTAAATAGGCTACACTCGGTTTTAAATTTCTACTATAATACCCCGAAACTTGAGGTAAGCTTGGATGTTACAATAAAGTGAAAGATAATTTGATTTAGGGCATTAATGTAATAAAGGAATGAATGCAATAATGAATCCTTGTCCTAGAAGCTATGTGTTGGAAAGATAGGATTAACTTGTTTGAGAATTCTTTCCTAAAGTCTTAAAGTCTTATGGTTGTTATGATTAATCTTACACCAAAAGTCTTGGAATGACTTAACTTGGAAGACTTAATTTGGAAGACTTGTATTGGCTTGCAAAGGAAGAGGATAATAGTGCTTATCCTAAAGCCATGTGAGGGAGTACTTGGAGGTTTAAAATTGGAAGAAAGGAGAAGCTTGCTTTGGAAGATAGAATCAAAGTAGGAAATATTCAAAGGTTGTAATGATGGATTTTTACCACAAAAGTCTTAAGTGGCACGAGTTGGAAGGCTATGAGTGGCTTGGAAGAGAATAAATAAGGGTCTTTGAGTGTTCTTATCATGAAAGCCACGTGAAGGGGAGATTTGATTGAAAGGAAATAAAGGCTTGAAGGAGAAGATGAAATCAAAATCAAATATTGTAATGATTAATCTTTATCCTAGAAGTCTAAAGTTGGAAGATTAGGATTGGATAGGAATTAGCTTGAAAGGGAAGAAAATGATAAGGCTTATCTTGGAAGTGTAGTTGGAAGCCTAGGATTGGAGGAAGTGGAAGCTTGCTTGAGAAGATTGCAAAAATTTCAAATGTGTAATTATTACTTGGGTAGAAAATGAGCAACTTGGACGCTAAGTAAAATCTTGAGGATTTGGGAAATTAAAGGCTATATAAAGGGAAGAAATTAAATCCACGATAAGCTAAGGAGAAAGGAAAGAAATTTAGTGCAAGAAAAACCAAAGAAAAAGCAAAGAAGAAAGGAAAGAGAGACTTGGTTGGAAAATTGCCAAAACAGAAGGGAATTCGAATAGGTAAACCAATTTTATTTCCATAGGGTCATAGATAATGAAAATAGGAGTCCATAGGTTCAAACGGAGAGCGAATCGGAGTTAAAATGAGGAAGATATAGCCGTTTAATTTTAGGTTGCAAAACAGAGTAGGGGGCAGCGCGTGGCCACCCTTCCGGGGGCACGTGAGGGCGTATCCGACCTCCAATTGGCCTGAAATTTTCACCGTTGTTCTCCTAATTTAATTATCTACAATCCCTATGTAGAAATATTTAAGGGTTGATTCATTTAAATCCATGATTTTTGCAGAAACAGTCCCTAGTGCAATAAACCGGGCTGTAAATCATGCTATCGAAGGGAAAATGATCAAGGTGAGTGGTTCTCATGCATGCTTCCTCTAGATCATTCTTGGTTTCATTTGTGAGAGATTATTATTCATGCTCCTTGATTCCTATTGATCACTCTTGGTTTCCACTTGTGGATGGTTGTTGCTTACATTTCATGTTTCCCTATTTCGAGCATTTCTTTCCTATTTTGCTTGATCACGGAGTTTGTTGTTGTGGTTCATCGATGGGATTAAACATGACTACTCTTGCTCGTAGCTTATGGATTGCATATTATATTTTTCTTGGTTTGTGCATCGTGCCTACAGGTGAGGCCGTGCCTACTTGATATTCCTTAGTTGTACATATTCCTTCTACTTTGTCTTCAACATGTTGTTTGGTGATGGTTGCTATTGGTGGATTGGGAACTTGTTGGTTGCTTATTGGGAACATCACAAGGATCGGGGTGGTAATCCCATGCCCAGAGGTGGGGCCGTGCCTAGAGGTGAGGCTGAGGGGTTGGACCACGATCCCGTGCCTACAGGTGGGGCTGAGATGTTTCACACAAGTGCCGACGGGCATAGTGGTGGCTTGTAATCCCGTGCCTAGAGGTGGGGCTAAGGGATTGGACCACGACCACATGCCTAAAGGTGGGGCTTAGCCTAGAGGTGAGGCTATAAGGTTTGACACAAGTGCTGGAAGGGATGATGGTGACTCGGGGAGGTTTATTTTGATATGGTCTTGGAATGTTTATACTTATTTCTGCTTGTTTCCTGGCATAACTGCATATTGCTCTTGCATGTATACTTTCTTTCATTATACCACTCACTTAGATGTAACAATCTAACTCGGGTGTTTCTTACCCCTAAGACATTCATCGTCCCAGCTTTATCAGAAGTGTCAGGCGTTCCAGGTATGTTAAGCTTATCAGGTACTCCAGGTTCCAGCGCGAGCAAGGATTCAGAGGTGGTGCTTGGCTGATTTAGAGTTAGATTTATTTGTGTACCCGTGTAATCCCAATATTGTAATGTAAATAGCAATTAAGATACTTAAGGATGTATTTGTGAAGCTGCTATAACTTTCTGATATGTGGGTACGTGATGGACTTTTATTTAAACTTGAGGAAATCCTAGCTATTTAGCATACTCAGGTTCGATCCGTACTTCCGTTGATAAAGGATTTCCAATAACGCCCAAGGTCATTATTAGCATATAATGAATATCTTATTGTTTCATTGTGTAATGGAAAATGGGGCATTACATATACCTTGTTTGGCTTTCTCTTGGTTGTTAAGCCCTATAATGAGTGAGTGGTCCTACCATTTTGCCATCTGGTTGTGGAACCTACAACCACCGCCCTCGTCACGCCTATCGTGCTTACTACAGGTGTTCAGTCCCTACCCACCTACACAATCACTGTGTTACCCTTATGCACTTGGTGGGTTGTCACCTAGTCTCACGGCTGGGCTGCTTCCACAAGGACACAATCGGTCCCAGCACTAGTTCCCAACAGCATGGCTCAGGTCCATCACTGCTTACATCACACCCTCAACATGACTTCTAGCTTTTGGTCCCACACCTACCACCTCAACTTTCATGGTTATACCAACATCCTTGTAAACTTTTTAGCCAAGATTACCAACCTAGCCTCATTCATATTCGTTTTTGCTACAATCTCCATATTCTCAAACTTATCGGGCTACATCGATATTTGCGTCCTGCCTTGAAATATGTGCATCATCTCGATTTTCATGTCAACTTCAAAATTCGCACAAGTCACTTCATCTTAAGCCTCAAAGCACTCTTGACTTAGCCTCTCAGGCTTCCTAAGTATGCATCCATTAACCTCGAAATGCATGGAAATCTTTGATTCTCGTGCATCACCTAAATTCTCGCGCACTATTTTGATTTTTGTGCATTACCTCGAAACACGTGCCCGAACCATTTTTTCGCCAAAATCTCTGAAATCTTAATAAATCTCCATTTCCTATTTTTCTAGGATTTTTTAGCATTTTTGATTTTTTTTAAATATATATATATTCTCATTTCTTCCTTTCTTCTCTTGCATCTTCTTCTTCCTCTTCCTTCCTCCTTCCTCTACAACGTACCAACCGAGCTAACAGCCACCAGCCGCCAGCGTCGCCACCACCTCCAACGGTCACCACCGCCCGCTTAGTAACTACCTCTAGCACTTACTTCGCTATCAGCCGTGAGCCACCGCGGGGCTTCTTCTCTCCCCAACCACCGATCACCATCTCCTCCTAGCCATCATCGTCGGCCCAATCAGCTCTCGCGTCTACCAGATCCAGCCATACCATTATCGTTGCTTGCCCCCTCGCCCAGCCACTGGCCACCGCCTGGCTTCCCCCGACCGCCACAACGACCATCATCGCCTCTGCAACTGCTGCCAAATCTGGGTCGATCCTACCCGATCGGCCTGACTAGACTCGCTTCAAGTTTGACTCATCCCTGATTCGATCCATTTGATCTAACCCTTATCTGATTGATCCATTCAATTAGATCTGACCCATATTTGCTTGCTTAGATTTAGCCAGAAGCTAGATCTATCATGCCAAGGTTCGACCTGTTTCGATGCGGTGCCTGCCGAGTTTTGAGGAGACGGTGTACTCCACACTGCATGTTTGCTCCTTATTTCTGTCATGAGGAAGGATCCACTTATTTTGCTGCCATCCACCACATTTTTGGTGCCAGAAATGCCTCCATCCTCCTGTCCCATCTTCCGGTAAGTGACCGACTTGGAGCTGTTATGACACTCTTATTTGAAGCTCAAGCCCGGCTTTAGGATCCTATCTATGGATGTGTATCTCACATTCTTGCTCTTCAGCAACAGGTTAGTGATTTGCAAGCTTATCGGACTCTATTGAAAGATTCACTATTCGCATACTATTCTTCACATCCATATTCTATTCCTCAACTTGATCAAAACCCAAACTGGAGTTCCGATCTTCCCATCATCCCAGATAACATCCCTTATCCTAGTTTCCCAGAGGCTACTCTTCTACCTCACCCTGGCGAAACTAATAATAGCCAGATTCACTCCCAGATGACATCGATGAGCTGGGACCCGTCGTGTTTGGCAACCATCGTCGCCATTGAGCATCGGCAATCATTATCAGTTTTATGGTTTAACTTCTCTTTTTTTTTTTTTTTTTGACTATTTGGTTTGATCTCTTGTAACTATATTAAACATATGGAATGAATGTTATGTTTTGGGTACTTTAACATTTCATTTCCTTCTCTTACCCTCGATTGCATATCAATCATAAGAAAATTATCTTAACCTCTTACAGTTGTTTAATAATTAATCACATCAAAGTAAATGATATCGAGTCTTAATTATTATCTCATTCAAAGCTCGGAAATTTACATCTTAAGTCAGGCTACACAAACTTCCAAACCGCCGTGCCACGCTAGCGATACTACCACGATACTAAAATCCCTATGGAAATCAAGCTTAGCCCAGACATAACCTATAGTTCGCTCCAGGTCTTTTGCGTCTAATCGTCTCCATAATAGACTAGTTACCCCACATAGAGGGCTGCGGTCCCTCAACATGAGCTAACCTAATGGCCACCTGCCACTTGCATTTCGTGGTCCCTAGCATTAGACCCGTCACTGGTAGGCATCACCTGTAGCATTATTCCATGCTAGAGCCATTCCTCGTTCCTTGGGTTCCACTCTCTATGGATATCTTGAGACACCACATGGTCTTAACATTCATCGATCCAGCTTCTCAGCAATCTATTCTCACATAAACAACTACATCATCCTATGAGCATAATCGAGTCATTTCCCAACTCACGATCTCTCAGCCACTCAACCGAGATTACTTTAAAACACCAAGAGTCTAATCATCACAAGACACAAGTCATTATTGTTGACCACTACCCTAGTCCTTCAGTCACCTGGACCTTCATGGAAGGCTAATGGTCCTACGGAATTAAGACTCTTACTCGACATAATGCCTATGGTGCCACTCCAAATCTTCGACATCTGATCGTCACTTGCAGTTCACTATGTTGCTCCGGCCAATGGGCCACCTGCCCTTACCGCGAGCCAATTCACTAGTCCTCTGCCACATGGTCCATAGCATTAGATCCATCACTGCGAGCCTTGCACCCATAACATTAACACTACATTAAAGCCTCCGTAAGTTACGATGGTTCCACCACTATCTAATGAAAGCAACCTCATCAGGTTGTCCTTGTCTTGATAACCTCCCGCTTACTCCATGAGCCTTATTCCTCAAGACTTTACATCTCTTACAACCTAAGAGCATCTCGAACCAATCTAACTCTTGGGCCTCATGATCTTATCCCATGAGATCATAACTCATGACTTTCAACCACAATCTGAACGGTCCATCTTTCCACAACAATGGATTCACGATAGAGCTTAATTGTTTACATATTTTTATCTAATTTTTATCTTAACCTTGTATTAATTTTCCTACATAAATGTGTGTTTATATGAATTTTATATTATTTTAATCTCTTTTTGTAAGAACCCGACAAAAGAAATTAATTTGAAGATTTGGGCGTAAAAAGAAAAAAAAAATATTATAAAGTTAATTTTAAAATTAATATTAAAATTAATATTATAATATAATTTAAGCTATTATATTTAATAATATTTTATATATTGAATTATAATATTTATATATATATATCATTATAGAGTGGCAGAGGCGTGAATGTGTGTGTATATATAATAATATATTAATATAATATAGGGGTCCAATTGGATGGCAATTGGAAGTGCATGTGCCCTAAGTATATATATATATATACTAAAATATGAGAGAGTCAAATTGGAAGGGACTCAAGCTATACTAAAATATGAGAGAGTCAAATTGGAAGGGACTCCAGCTAGGGCGGCCGTACACATCATATATATATATATATATATATTAATCTATGGAGGGAATTGAGGAGGCTTTGGAGCGGCGCACAGTGAAAGAGAAATTGGAGAGCTGCCTCTCACAACAACGCGACCCAGATCTGAAACAAATCTGGGTAGGGAGCATCCTCTCTTCTTTATTCAATTTTCTATTTTTATTTCACTTTAATAATATTTAACTAATTTATTTTAACTAGAGTTTGGATGAATTTTAATTTTGGGATTATATAATTATTTGTTTAATTTGATTCAAAACTCGATTATTATTTGCGTGAGGAATTTATATTGTTGTGTTTAATACTTTAAAAGATTGGTCACCTTTTAATGATTTATGCATGACTGACTAAATGATTGTTATAAATTAGATCCATAGGCAATATAAATCACATGCTTGACTATGAGATTGAAAGATGATTAGCTCATGTCTGGGAATTAAGGAAGCTTAGTGAGTCAAATCCCCTTCCGAGATTAGAGGTTTCCAAAGAACTTAATGCTTATTTATTTCGTTGATATATGTTCAGAAATCTAATAGTGAAATTGAATTAATAAATGATTAATATGACTTGAGAGAGCTTATTAATTAATTGAGGGAAATCTACCATCACATGCAAATAATTATAAAATACTGTAAGGGTATTTGTGGTTTTAAATCTGGTTGAATAGATAATTACATAAACCAGATTAAATGAAATCTAAACCCTAGTGCATTCATTAATTAATTTTTCTCACAAAGAATTCAGTTTTTCATTTATTTTTATTTTTATTCATCCGATTAATTAATTAGTTCAACTTAGGCTAAATTAAAATTGTTTTGGTATTATGATCTAGTTCTCGTGGGATCGACACTCTTTTCATCACTATATGCATATTTGACTAGGGTACACTTGTCCAAATTAATTGTGCATAAATCACACATCAATTCATGTCTATCATGATTCACTTAGCCACCAAGCTCATTCCAAAGCTTGATCATTTTTCCTTCGATGGGTCGCTCACCAATAAATCTATCGAGCTTCATAAGAAAGAATAAGCTAGAGCTTATGCCTATCCATCTCTTAACACCTCGATTAGCATCGATCTCTCAATCCATTCCCATCATGCTAAGTCTACCTCAAGTTCCGGCACCCATCGTCCGGAGCACCTACTATCACCCTCTAGGTGAATCGAGACCTCACATCTCCCCTTGCATGCCCATATATGCATATAGTCACTACACCAAGCTCAGCCTTCCAACACGCCTTACTCGGGCTCTCATGAATTTAGAATTTCAACCCGAGCCTCTACATCACTCGCCACGCTCCTGCATACTCGGCATCTGAAGTTGGCATTTACTGTGTGTGTATAGCCTATGGATGTCCTATTGCCACAAACTCATTGCCCCCGGCCCACATACTTATTCATACCCCTCATTGGGTGACCTCCTCGTCTCTCAAATAAGAATTTCGTGACCTTAGGCGCCATCCCCGACACCAAGCATCACAATAAGGGTCTATTCACCTCACGTCTCCCGACCATAGGCGTTCCACCTGGCCTCAAGTGTCATAATGGGAGTTTAATTGGCCCCTCATCATCATTCACATGAACGGTCTCTTGGCTCTTCACAAGGACTACTAATCCTATGGCTTCCACACGCACGTCAACACATGCCCAACTCATACATTCCCAATCTGAATCCCTCTAAATCTTAACTTGACTCGTTAGGGGTTTTTCACCTCATTCTAGGCTCACTAGGATTCATTTGCCATGCACCTATCCTTTTTAAGGATAAACCTCACTTCATCTCGAACTAGCTAGGGCCTACTCATACCCTAGGTATATTCCCTCCGAGATCATCTTAACGATACTCTCATATCGTACCATATACATATAGCATGTATACATCATACACGACTCCACTTAGAGTCCTTACTGCAATTAACCTTACTCCCTTCCTGGGCTTGTCATGGCCCGTTAACAACTCATCTCCTTAAGTTTCGAGCTAAATCCCACCTTAGCTCATTCTATCTCAAGGGCATAAGCCTTACTACATGACTTCTAAGGGAAAACTTCTATTAACTCATACATGCTTGGCCAATCCCTAACATAGTGGCGCTCCACTGATTCCCTCCCGGATTAGTTATGTCCCAGGCTCTCCTTGCCCCTTCATGGCTCTTATCATGACTTGGCTTTGTGTCCCTACACGTGCCTCAACACATCAATCTCAAGGAACCCTCATTTTAAGAACACTTAATATCCCCAAATTCTCAAATTTGGGTTTCTTGACACCAACACCCACACTTGGGTTTTTGGTTCTTCATTACCTCGACCTGTATACCTCATACCAGTATATCATTTCAATCCATGGTATTTTCCTATTCCTATATCAGGAATATCTGAGTATACCATTCAAATCATCACAGGCCTCACCACATTAACTCAATCCTTAAGGTCCTCAGACCATATGTCCTTACTTTCGAGGCCATTGCATCAATCTCTCATTTGAATCTCAAAATTACAAACAACCGTTCCCGACCCTGTCTCAACAGTTAAGACATTTCGACTCACATCAAAATTATGCCAGACATCCTCGACTCCAAATTCTGACAATCGTTCACATCAATCACTTAACCGACCATACATGACAACATTAACACGCTAGCTTTCCCCACTCATTGTAACACTGCCTCTCCTAGAGCTGCTCGAGAAGAGGTGATACGGGAAAAATAAAATAAACTAACTGGTAAACTGAAATCTGATACCATGACTGAACATCTCAATCAACTGGAATAAAAACTCTGAATCATTACAAACTGAAAAGCATAAACTCTATTTAACGGACAATCCCTCAACTGAAATATAAAATAGATCTAAATTGACAAACACTATAAACTAACAAACTTCCCAGACATCTTTAATCTTGAGCGGCTCCACATACACACACTACTGAACACTGCTGCTAGGCCCCACATCTGATACTCCCCTGCTAGAACTTGGAGGGGTGAAGAGTACAAGGTGAGCTACAAAAGCTCAGCAAGTAATAAGCTGGAAAGAATACTGAAGCTGAATCGAAGAATATCGATACTGATAAATAACTCACTAAACTTGTACTGTATAATCACTGTCTGATTACATTCATAAAAATGTAATGCACATAAACTGTAAACTAAATGCAGGTATGCAACTTTGGCTCATAGGCCCACATAATCTGATAATACATACTTGTTTGATTTGAAACCTGCATACATAAAAACTGTAAACACATATTGTGGGCAAAGCCCCTAGCCCCCTGGTTGCCACCAGGTGAGCAACTCATAAACTGAGCTGAAACTGAAACTGATGGGATCCCCACGGACAAGCCGCCTGGCGCGCATAATGCAATGTAATGCTCACATAAATGCTGGCACACGATATATAATGCTCCATATAAAATCATGCTCAATGCTCATACCAAAATGTATGCACATAATCTCATAAAATAATGCTGATCATGTCAAAATAAAATAATGTTGAACATGATATGATCTTTATCTATATATTGGAATACAAAGATTCTATGAAGTATGATTTATGGTATGAGCATGATTAACTTGATAGATTCTAGCCTTTAAATTGAATATTTGAAGGTATTGAATACATTACTTTAATTAAAACTTGGATTAAACTATTCTGGAAGTTCAATTAAATTTCTGGAAAAGCCATCCAGATATCAGGGAGGATATCCGGATATGATGAAAGACATCCGAATATGAAGAAGGTTCATCCGGATACACTGGCATTCAAAGCAGAAGCTATTCGGATATGCTAGGATGTATTTGAATATGAACTAGGACATCCGGATATGATTCTGGTCATCCGAATATCTCACTGAGGCATTCGGATGCTACTGGAGACTATTTGAATATGAAATTCAACTTCTGAGGGAGGCATCCGGATACGAAATGAAGCATCCGGATATACTAGACCTATCCGGATAGGAGAAAGGGCATCCGGATATGATACACAAGGCACTGGAACTCATCCGGTTATGAACCTATAAATCCGGATATGACTCTCAACAAGCACTGGACGCATCCGGATACGACCTAAGGTATCTGGATTTTACTCACAAGCTTTAGAGAACTGATCCGGATGTGAAACGAGGCATCCAGACATCTTTTAACTTATTCGGATGTATAAGAAGGGCATCCGGATATTGCATTAAACTCATCCGGATACGACTCAATGTATCCAGATATCACTCACAAATTAATACTGACACATCTGGATACGAAGACAAAGTGTCCAGATATAACTAAGACCATCTGGATAGGCACAAGGGCAATTCGGATATCACTCACAGAACTTGAATAAGCCATCCGGATATGCACATAGGACATCCGAATGTCACTCACATAAAACTTTTTTTCTCATCCGGATAGCTTCTAGCTTATCCGGATATCACTCACAAACTTGGAAAAACTCATCTGGATATGAGGGAACCCATCCGGATGTCTGCAACTTTTAAACTCAGAATGAACGCTCACAGACACTGAAACTTGAATCAAATCTTAATAAAACTACTCCATTCTGAATTAAAACTTGGGAAAACAAGTCCCAACTGATATGAAACAATCTTAGGGATGATTCAACAATGATATTTAATTGAATCGCTGTAATAAACATGCATGAATTGCCTGAAAACTCACTATAACGCATATATAATATATATATGTGTCTGTATAAACTTAAACTCAATGAAGCACTCTTGAATAAACTGAAAATGACTAACATGAATCTGTAATGAAAAGAATTACAGATAGGATACTTACCTTACGATTCTCCTTAATCGACTCAATGCTTGCAACCAGAAACCTCCTATGCGAAAATCACTATTGAAGCTTCTTCTTTCCCTTGTTCTTCACACGGCATGAAGAAACTAAAGCTTAATGGGCTATATATAGGTATAAAAACCCTAAATCCCACTCCCTTTATAACATGGATTCCTTCTCCTAATATAACTAGGAGACTTTAAACCAAAACCATCTCACTTATGGATTATCCCAATCCCTTAATTATAATAATTCTAATTCTTAATCAAAATAATTATAATTAATTATTTCAATTCTAATAACAAAATGCTAAATGACCTTCATGTCATAGCATTTAATTTTCACAATAAATAACTAGAATTAAATGCTCTTTAAATCCTATTTTCTCAATTAAAAATCTAAATTGCCACCTTGGCAAATTCCTTTAAACTCCAAAATTAAAAAGAATTAAATGCTATTCTTTTCCTTCAAAATCTCTAAATTGTCACATTGAATAATTAATTGGCAAAATCGCTTAATCAAATACTTCAACAATTAATTAAATAATTCTTAAATAAATCTGGGCCCTCTAACGGGTCGTTACACTCATATTGCTAGCAATGCTTTGATAGCAACTATAATGGCCCGCTCACATCTACGGGCGCTACAATGAATAATCGATCGGATTACTCACACACAACACCAAACTACTGAAGAGATGGACTAGGTTTCATCGGGAAACGTCCTAGGTGGGGACTAGGCTTCGTCCTTCCCTTCGCTCCACTCGAGGAGTAGGTCCCAAAACATAAAAAGAAGCACAGCGGGCAGGACCCAAAACTAGAGTGAGCTTCACCTTTCTTCAACTCACCTCACAACAAGCCAAAGGTGACCCAGGCACAAAACTAGCACATTAAATATCTACTGAGTACTAGGGATTTATGGGAAGTACCTCTTTGATCCTTACCTGATCCTAAACTTGGCTCCATCAAATAAGCCACTATCAACTAGAAGTCTACACAATCAATACTACATTATACCGATTACAACAAACAGGATACCATCCAGTGCCCAACAACATACACATTCACCCACAAAGACATATATATACATACCACCACATGAAGACATGCAGGAGATAATACAATTTATAATGCGGCAACAACACTAGTTACCACTTCAACCTCCCAACATAATCCCTGCTTGCATCTGGACTTGCAACATCTACAACACGAGGTAAAACCTCATGAGTCATAAAGACTCAGTAAGGGTGCAAATGAATGTAAACAAGATAATATATGCAATGCAATGACAAATAATTATGCATGAATGAAGAGGCATCATTGCTCTCTGAACCTACTTGTTTGAGGCACTTATCTCCCATATTACCCCTAGCATGCATTTAGTCTCTCCCATGGCCATCAGACTCCACTAGACTACCTATAGAACATGCACAACACACCACTGTGCACAACATATAATTAACCATATTACCAAACATTCGCATGGCTGCCACCATTGGGGTCATCCCTTACCTAGCTTGAAGCCTCATCTTTGCCTTGGCACGAGGTCCAGCTTGAATGCTGAACTCTTCTAGGATCACCGCCTCCTCGGTCGACCCTAGATGAAATCACAAAACCCAATAACTAAATTAAACTAGGATCTATGTTTTACTATTCATCGCAAAGACTCATTCATCAACCACATCTAGAGGAGAAAATCGGTCAAACGCTCACACTGGCGTCACCTCATGGGACACCACCTTGCACTTAAAACCCTATTTTCAAGTTTCTGACATGCTCCTCAAGCCCCAAAATACTTTCCATAATTTTCTCCCATTTTTCTAAAATTTTCTTATATTTTTTCCCATTTTCCCTTTATTTTCTTTTTCTTTTATTTTATTTTTTCTTTATTTTCTTTTCTCTGCATCATCTTCCTCACGCTGCTTCTTCTTCCCCATGCATTTTCTTCCTCCTCGTGCATTGCTTGCGCGTGCCATCGGCCACTTGATGCCTGGCCTCTGTCAACCATCGCCGTCGCATTCTACTCCATCGTCGGCCGTCGCTGAATGTCCTGGAACCATCGTAGATGACCGCTGCCGCCGCGAACTAGCTTCCTCTATGCATAACCAGCTGTCATGGCTAATGCCAGCCTTCGCCGCTATCTTCGGCCACCATCGCACTCGGGGTTGCCTCACCGCGTCTAACGTAAGCCCCTGCTAACTTCTGAGCGCCTCGGCCATCGCTGCCAATCGGTGCCACCACTGGCTATGGCCGCTGCAACAGCCGCGGTCGACGCCGCTGCTTGCTGATCGACCATCAGTAGACCACCCTCGCGACCTCTCACTCTCTTGATCTCATCCCTCTCTCGATCTCATTCACTCAATCTTGGCCTGCAATCTCACTCTCCCATCTCTTTTCTCTGTTTTGAATCTCATAGACCAAGGCACTATTGGAGCTTGGGCATCTAATAACTATATATATATATTACACATAATATACACATTTAATTACACTATAAAACATATAATTATTTAATAATTACACCTTAACCCCCTCATCAATCATTAATTTCACTTAAGGAATTGTTAATTGCACTTGGAATTTTGATAATTACTCTTGGACCCTCCAAGCTTGAAATTAAATACCACAAAACCACACAATTCTTGATTTATCCCAAAATTAATAATCGGTCTATTACTCAGTAAGATCGATTTGTCACTGCGTTTTCACATGAACTTATCTCAACCTGAAAACACTTTAGGGTTGACTTATTCATAAAATCGGGCCACTCTTCGGGGCCCTCTGACTTACTGGCAACTTTTTGGTTGCCCCTTACCAACATTTGGTTTGGGCAACAATTTAAGCTTATACTGAAACTGATCCGTAAACTATTCCCGTTCCAATTTCTTTTAGTGTCATTAGTCTCATCTCGAGACACTTGACAATCTCATGCCCTCTTTCCCGGACATCCAAGTCCCAAGGCATTCCCTGTCATCGATTAGGTAATTTGCTAATTCATTTCTTGAAACTGACCTTGGGGCCCGCTGGACCGCTCACTATCAAAATTACCAAAATGCCCCTCTTCCAAGGCACTGTCATTTCATTTCCCGCCTCTCTCTCAAAGAGCACTCTTGGAATTTTATCTTATTTTCTAACACCAGTAACACAGGGTGTTACACCTACTGTTGTTGATTCTACGTGAACGAAAATTTACTCTGATAATATTTTTACTTGCTCTGAATTTTCTTTCAATAGCTTCAACACACTATATTACTTTGAATGCCAAAAATGACAATGAAAGGACTTTAATCAAATTTCCTATTTGTGAATACTATGCTTGAGTAGATTTTCCCTATAGGAAATGAGAACCTTAAGCCTATTTTCTTCCCACAACTTGAACTTTGGATAAGCCGTGTTGAGCCTACATAGGAAATAAATTTCTTTGATAACCCTCGCTTAACCCATCACCTCTCTTAAATCATGTCTTTACCCTACAAGTATGTTGTGAACCCTCTTATTATCTAGGGTACTATTATTAATATTGTTGTTATCTTACAGTAAAAAAAAAAAAAAATGGTTGCTTCTTACTCCAATAAAATGCTAGAAGAATTTTGAAATTTTGTCCCCTGTTGCAGAAGAAAAAAAACGGGGGGGGGGGGGGGAAGAAAAGGGAAAAAAAAGAAAAGAAAGAAAGTATATATATATTTAGAGATATTAAGTACCAAATAAGGGTCATAGGACACTCTTTGAATCCTTACTTTCCTTTTTTCTTTCATAGCCATTCCATCACCCCTGGCCCCATCACAATCATTTCTTGATCTCACTTGATCCTTAGGCAAATTGACACTCAAGCTTAGCATTTAGAAGAAGAAATTTTGATTGAAATTTGGATATTGATCATGAATGCATTTCTGGCCATGAAGCTATGTCAAAATCCCTTCTATTCTTAATGTTATTTTTCATATTTGGGATGACATCAATTTGCTCTTGATTTTCACTTACTCTTATTAAGGTGCATCCTTGAGTGTAGCCAAGTGTGATTACTTCCTTTGAGAGGGCATTTACCCACTATGAGATTTGAAGTCAAAACTTTGAGAATAGAGTGTGAGGCCTTAATTAATCTAATTACATCTCTGAGATTGCATGCTGCTTAATAAGACATCCCACTGTATGTTTAAATTCATTTGTTCTCACTCATGCATTTTTACTTCACACTTTAAATCTCAATATCTATTTAGTTGTGAGAAAGTGAGAATTGGAATCCAGTATTGAATCTCATTGTTAAGGGACTAGCAACGTTTAAGTTGGGGGGTATGATTGATAATAAAAAATATCAAATTTTGTCATAATTTTTATTGATCCATAATCAATTTAATGAGCTAAAATATAAAAAAATACATGTTTGTAGGATTCAATGGGAGATATGGATCAATGATAAAAAATAATTCATTTGGGGCGTGATCGAGCATAGTCAAATGAATATGAGTAGCCCAAGAAGAAAAGAAAAAGAAGCAGCCAAGGCAAGTCATTCGAATGAACCTTGCAGTCATCCGAATGAGAGGACCATTCAGATGAGGATAGAGCAATTTGGATGAAAGGCAGTGAATTGAGAAGATTAAAGACATTCGAGTGAATTTTTCAAGACATTCGAATATGAAGACCATCAGGAATTCATTTGAATGAGGTTAGCCTAATTCGAATGTGAAACAGTGAAGTCAAGGCCATTTGTATAGGCCAAAGTCATTCGGATGAAAATAAGGCCATTTGAATGATGCAAAAGTCATTCAGATGAAATTAAGGCCATTCGAATGTTGCCAAATGTAATACCCGGTATTACATGGTATTGAAAATAAATAAATTTTGGATTATTTTGAAAGGATCCCGGGTGGCCCGGGAAGCCCAAGGGTAAATTTCGAGAAATTAATTAATAAAAATTGTCGAATTGGCGGTTGGGAGTGCCTCGGGACTTGGATGTCTAGGGAAGAGAGCAAGAGGTTGGTGAGCGTCTCGAGATGAGATTAAGGAGGCTGACAGCGGTCCGATCGGGAAGAATTTTCGGAATAAATTCTGTATAAGCCTGAGTGGGTGCCAATACCGAATATTCGAAGGGGACCTCCTGGAAGCTGAGGGGACCCTAGGAGTGGTTCGGTTTTCTGAGTAAGGCAACCCTTAAGTGTTTTTAGGTCGAATAAAGGTCCCGTGTAGGCGCAGGGATGAAATCGATAATCCCGAGTAAATGTCGTCAATTAATTTTTGAGAAATCACGTTATCGTGGGGCTTGATGATAAATAATTTAAGGCTTGGAGGGCCCAAGTGTATTTAATAATTCTTAAGTGAAATAATTAAGGAATTAGAGGGTTTGTTGTGTAATTATATATAAGTATATATATATATATATTTGAGGGCGCGTGAGTTTGGGGAGCAAGCTTGCTACAGTGCCTCATTTCTCTTTAATTTGAATCAATTCTTTTCTCTGATGGAGGCATTTGGCAGAGAGCAAGAGCAAAGGAGAGTGAGATCAGAGATGAGATTGAGAGAGAGTTGGGCCGAGGGAGCTTAACCGAGGTACCGCACGAGAGAGAGCTTGCGGGAGAGAAAGGAAGAGCTTGATGGCCGATATTGGCTATGGCGGTAGCAGCCTTTCGCTGCTGTGCAGTGGCCGAAAGCCTTCGCGAGGGAGAGAAAATAGAGCATTGCCGAGAGAGAGGGAACCAGGGAGAAAGCGTGCACGAAAAAGGGAGATTAAGAGAGGGAGAAGGCCGGAGTTGGCCGGTTTTGTAGCAGCTGGAGGTGGAGCAAGGTCGAGCGGCCATGGCCGCGGTGCTAGAGCTTGGGGCGTGGCAATGGAGGCTGAGGCAGAAGCTGCTGGTGAAAGTCGCGCAAGCAACGTCTGAGGCGGTGGCCAGCGACGAGTGAAGCAGCGGTAGTGGTGGCCTGGAGCAGCGACTCGGCCATGGCAGCATTGCACGCAAGGGAGGCCGGAGCTGGCAGCTGGTTCGCGGCGGTCCTAGGCGGCGTGGTGCGATCGGCAGTGGCTGTTGGTGGCGGAGCCGGCAGCGGGAGTGACCGGTAGAGGTCGGTGGTGCGGCCGCGTGAGGGTGGCTGTGCATTGTGAGGTAGAAGAAGATCGAAGGAAGAGGGAGCAGCCGCGGGAGTGAAGAAATGAAGAAGACGATGAATAGTGAGGAGAAAAAGAAAATAAAAAAAAATAGAAATAATGAAAATCTGGGAAAAAGGGAAAAAAATATGAGAAAAATTCCAGAAAAATCCAGAAAAGTTCTGGAAATTATTTCGAGACCCGTGGAGCATACTGGAAGCTCGAGAATGGGATTCTAAGCGCAAGTGGCAGCTCGAGAGGTAATGCCGGTGTGGGCGGTTGGCCGATTTTTTGTTTCCAAATTGTCCGAGGTAAATTAATATTTCTTCCCAAATTATTTACATTAAGCGAGTTAATGTAGAATAATTAATTATTGGATTAAACCTTGTGTTGGGGTTATTTGAAATCTTGTTGATGGATGATTTTGGCGATGTGCGACGTAGTTGAGGGCATTGGTTAAATGCCGAATGTTAATGGAGTTGGGGTTTTGTGTGTTTTGCATCTAGGTTTGACCGGGGAGGCGGTGATCCTAGAGGAACTAGAGGTTCGGGCTGGAATTCAGGCCGAGGCAGAGATGAGGCTTCGAGCCAGGTAAGGGATGGCCCCATGTGGAGGTGGCCTTGCAAGTTGGTAAATATGCTTGATAATGTTTTTATGTTGCACTGGCATGTAGTGGTTATATCTTGTGTGATGCAAGAACTAGTGGACCTGTGGCCATATGGAGGACTAGTGGTGGGGGTTGATAGGTTGATGCCTCAAACCTTAGTGGGTTGTGAGGATGTGTGAGCCTAGCCTCATTTGCATGCATTGGCATACATAAACATGATTATATTCATATTTACATGCTTTGCACCCTTACTGAGTCTTTATGACTCATGAGGTTTTACCTCATGTGTAGATGATGCAAGTCCAGATGCAAGCAGGGATGGTGCCGGGAGACTGTTGTGGCAATTAGCTTGTTGCCTGAGATGTGTTGTGGTGTACTCTCTTGTATTTTCATTCATGTATTTATGTGATTGAATGTAAGCGCTATTGAGCACTAGATGTGTTTAATTATTGTAATCATTATTCTCTGATAAATGATTGTGAGATTATTCATTGATTATGGCTTAGTTGGAGAAGCCGAGTTTCCGAACGAGTAAAGATCAGCGAGGTACGTTCTCATAAATCCCCAATACTCAGCGAAGTGTTTGTATGCTAGCTTTGTGCCTGGGTCACCTCTGGCTTGCTATGGGGCGAGCTGAAGAAAGGTGAAGCTCACTCGGGTTTCGGGTCTCAGTCCGCTGTGTCTTCTTGATTGAGTTAGGACCGATTCCTGAGTGGAGCGAAGGGAAGGACGAAGCCTAGTTCCCACCTACGGCGTTTCTCTTGAAACATAGTCCAACCCTTCAGTTGTGGTTTGATAGGTGAGTAATCTGGTCGATTATTTACCAGTGGCACCCGTAAATGGGAGCGGGTCGTTACAGTTGGTATCAGAGCATGGCTAGCTATATAAGTGAGGAAGGCTAGCGTGCTTGGGGTTAAGTATGGTCGGTTAAGTGATTGATGTGAGCGATTACCAGAGTAGCGAGTCGATGATGTCTGGTATGAATTCGGATATAAGTCGGAATGTCTTAACTGCTGAGTTGGGGTCAAGAATAATTGATTTAAAATTTGAGATTTCAATGTAAGGTTGGTCTGATAACCTTGAAAGTTGGACATGTGGACAGAGGACCCTAAGGGATTGGGTCAAGTCATTGAGGCCTGCAATGGTATGTTTGGATATTCCTATTCTGGGGATGAGAAAATACCCTCGATTGAGATGATATACTTGTGAGAGGTATGCGGGTCAAGTAATGAGGAACCGAACCCAAGTGTGGGTGTTGGTATCAAGGAAATTCGAATGTGGCATCTCGAGGATATGAAATGTTTTAAGGACGGGGACTCCTTGAGATTGAAGTGTTGAGGCTCGTGTGGGGACACAAAGCCGAAGCATAACTAGTTCGAGAGGGGATTAGTGGAGCATCCCTATGTCAGGGATTCGCCGAGTTGGTTCTAGGGAATAAAGTTGTCCCTAGGAAGTGGTGCAATAAGGCTTGAGCGCTTGAGATAAAGTGAGCTATAGTGGGAGTTAGCTCGAGACTCAAGGAAATGAGTCGTTAACTGGTTATGTGACGAGCCCCTAGGAGTAAGGTTGCCTGTAGTGAGGCTCTATGGGGAGTGTGCATGTAATGCATTTGTATGTCATGTCCAGTGAAGGCATGACGTAAGTAGAATCAGGAAGGACCCCGAGGGGAGTCGGGTGTGAGTTATGCACAAGAGATGCATACGGTGCCGTGTGGTTGTATCGCTATGGCGATCCCGGAGGGGATGTGCCTAGGGTATGAGTGGACCCTAGTGGGTGTTTGCATGAGATGGAAGTCCCCAGTGAGTCGAGCTGGAATCCAAGGGAATCTAGATCTGGGATTGAGGAGTTGGGCATGCATTGATATGCGTGTGAGAGCATTTGGGTTAGAAGTCCTAGTTGTGAAGGGCCAAAAGACCGTTCAAATGATTGATGGATGAGGGGCCAATCAAAACTCTCATTATGACGCTTGGGGTCTGGTGGGAAGCCTAAGGTCGGGAGATGAGAGGTGAATAGACCCTCATTTGTGATGCTGGGGGTCGGGATGGCGCCTAAGGTCATGAAACCCTTGATGGGAGACGTGGAGGTCACCCAATGAAGAGTATGAACGGGTGTGTGTGGTTCGAGAGCGATGAGTGTGTGGCAACAGGACATCCATAGGCAGTGCACACAATGGAAATGCCAATTTCGGATGCCAAGTCGGCAGGGGCAGGGTGAGCAATGTCGAGGCCCCGAATTTTAAATTCCAAGTTATGGAAGCCTATGCGAGGCGTGCTGGAAGGCCAGGCCGGGCATCGTGACTAAACGCACTATGGGTGTGCAAGAAGAGACGGGAGGTCTCGATTTACTTGGAGGGTAATGGTAGGTGCTCGATGGTTATGGGTACCTGAGCTTGAGATGGGCTCAGCATATTGGTTGTGGTTTGAGAGTCTCTTAAGCGGTAGAGATGCAGAGTCTTGAGAAGCGAGGCTCATGATATGAGCTTGAGGTTATCAAGGAAAGGATAACCAAGTAAGATGGCTTTGGTAAGATTGTGGTGGAACCATCGTAGTTCGGGAAGGCTTTCAGTAGCTTTGATGCTACGGGTGCAAGGCTCGATGTGACGGGTCTGATGCTATGGACCGTGTGGCAGAGGACTAATGAGTTGGCTCGCGTTAAGGGCAAGTGGCCATGGGCTTGAGCCATTTAGTGAACTGCAAGTGATGATCAGATGCCGAAAACCTAGAGCAGCACCTTACGAGAGTTAGTCAGGTGAGATCGATAGTCTCCTGCAAGGGATAGGACATCTAGAGTAGTCCTAGGGAGAAATCGTGGAACGCGAAAAACGTTCTGATGGTTTAGTTGCCGAGTAGGAAGCTTGGTAGGGCGAAGCTACGGGTACGAAGCAAATCAGTGATGGGCCTGAACCATGCTGTTGGAAACTGTGGTTGGGCCAGTGTATGGGAGCAACACGGTAATAATGATTAGGTGTTGACTCTCTGAAGCACAGGGCAATACGATGGGGAACCAGTGTTGGGCCAGTGTATGAGAGTGACACGATGATGGTGACTAGGTGTTGGCTCGCTTAAAGCACAGGGCAACACAGTGATTATGCAGATGGTCAGGGGCTAAAGATTTGTAAGATGCGCGATAGAAGTGACGAAAGTTGTGGCCAGTTCCACAACTCGGCTGGTAGTAATAAGAGCGGTTAGGGGGTTGCACCCGAGTCAGGGGTTAAGCCCTTTATTTCGATAAGTAGTGTCGAAGTGGTTTGGCGAATATTTGGGTGTTGTAGCGTTTCGAGATGTTTAAGAAAGAAACCCGTGGAAAAGAAACAGGTCTAGCATGGAAATAACGCTACAGTTGATGCCTACGGTTGATGGGTCTAATGCTAAGGACCACTGGATATAGACGATTAGTTCACAGGAGGGACTACAGCCCTCTATGTGGAGTAACCTGTCTACGGTGGAGACGGTTAGACGCTGAAGACTTGGGGTATGCGGTAGGTTATGTCTGAGCCAGACCTAAATTCCGTAAGGGTTGAAAAATCATGGTAGTGCCATTTTTTTAGTCTTGGCAGCAAGAAGGTTTATGAATCGAGTGGGTGATATCCTGTGGTATGAAAATGGGATGCGTGGCAATGCTCCTTGTTAAAGGATGCTAACGCAGTTGTGGTTGAATTTGATCGAAGTTGATCGAATAAATTGAGATGATGACCCAATGCAACCTTGTGATGATGCAAGAAGATGGGTCGATTGGTGGAGTCAGTAAATGGCTCTAGGATGTTACGTAAGTGCCGTGGAGGGCGAGACTTACGAGTTGGAAGCCAACCATGAGATGGGACTATTGAACCGTGCAGAAGTTTCAAGTAGGCGGATCTCTAATCCTGTGATGTGAGTTGTGGCAGGCTGAACAAGTGGATAAGACACGGTTTGAAATCCATGAAGGCTCGTGATTGCACAGTCTAAAGTTAGTCCTGATGTGTCGACGCGAAAATGAGGAATTATCCTCATGTAGCACTAGATGGATTTCTAGTTGATGACACAGGATCGGTTGCCAGGTGGTGGCACCTGATGGCAATGATAGGAGCGTGAGGCTCGAGGACTGTGATGAAAAGCCTTATTGATTGACCGTGTACAAAAAGATTCAGTGGGTCCTGGTGGTTAGACCAGGCGAATTTTGAGAAAGAGATCCAACGTGATAAAAGATGGTTGGTCAAGGCAAAGTTGTGCCGCTTGAAGGAGTGCTACTCCGTAGTGAGAGCTATCAATGGTCGTGGAAATGTAGCCTAGGTGGAACTTGAGATGTCCTCCCAAGAAAAGTTGGGCATGGGGCCACAACACTAGATGGACCTCCTAAGGTACTATCACTCTAACAGGATAGATCACCAAGGGAAAGCCAGCGTGATGGCAAGTGCCTGAGCAGGAAGATGAGTCCTATGGCATTGAGTGGAAGTGTAAGTTCCACATGAGTGGCAGGGGTGATTTCCAGTGAATGGACTTTAAATCGAAGTCATGAGTGGAAGTGTAGTGCTTGGAGGAAGCATGTGTTGGTTGTGAGCCGGGTGATCCGGCTTGAGCTAATCAAGTTGGTTAGATGGAAGATGAGGGCGACTTTAAGATGTCGCCAATGGGTAAAGAGAGCTCGAAGAAAGAGCTTATGGGACGAGATTGGTTCCTAGGAATGGTGTTTAGGTGATGAAATCACCTGATAGCTGTGAGTGCTATATAGCTAAAGGGATGCCTTGGAGTGGGGGCAATTGATGAGATTTAACCTTGTGGCTAAAGGTTAACGATTGTGAAAGGAAATCAGCTAGTGGAGTCGATTGGTGATTGGCTAGGAGTAGCCAACGGCGACCGAAGACGCCGACCGGTGATAGCGGTAGCAGCAGTGTAGCGGCTGGCCAGGGTCGTGAAAGTAGTCGGTCAATGACGTAGGTGGCTCCTAAGTCACGGTTGTGATTGGATGTGGCACTAAGCGATGGTAAGAGGTTGTCTTAGCTGATGATGAAGGCATTAGAGCCAATGTGGTCGCTCACTGAGGTGTGAGCTGATTGAAGCAAAAGTTATAAGAAACTTGGGAGAAGCCAAAGTTTCTCAGGGAATTTGCTAGCTGCTATAAGCATAGCAAAGTGACATGAGGAAGGCGGTCTAAGAGTGGGGTCGTGCTGGTTGCGATGACCAGTAAGATTCAATGAGCAACTAGCCTTTTGAGATGACGTGGTGGTGTCATCGTCGCTGTTAGGGAATTCATTGCTGTCATGGTGTTGTCCTTGTCGAGTAGGATAAAGAGAACCATTATGCATGGTTTAAATCAGGTGTTTATCGCAAATTGAGAATGAACCTGATTTAGGGATTGCCGAAAAGTTTCGTGCTTAAAGAGTAAGAGGCTTTGTTGAGAAATGGTGAGATTTGAAAAGTCCCAATGAAATGGAAGCTGGGCGAGTAAATTTGGCTAGAAGACTGCTACCAGAGTGAGGGTGTAATCATGTTAGCTTGTTGTGGTGCGGACCAAAGGCACGAGTCATCCTACAGGTGCGATGCAATAAGTGATTGTGCAGATGGTAATAAGCCAATCACTTGTGCCACGCACCATGGGTGATGACAATGGCCAATTAATGGTTCTGCGACCTTAAGCGAAATGGTAGGATCCTTGACTCGCGGTAGGGTTTAATAGCCAAGGTAAGGCCTAGCATGGGGCAAGATTGTGAAAGCTAAAATGGGGTGAAAAATTGAAGAGGAGTTGCTCAGTGAAGAGTTCTCTGGTGGGTATGAGGCCCCTACTAGCGTGCAATATCGGCCAGAAATGAAGGCCAAAGTATCTCTATGTGCTTATGCGAAGAGCTTCTGGTTTGAAGAAGGTTGTGGCCCGAGCATGGTTAAGCTCGAGGTGAGATTGTAATGGTGCGTGCATCGCCAAGCTCGAGGTGAACTCGGGCAGTGCACATATGGATTGAAATGTGTAATTACCTGGCATGGTGTTGGGTAAATCGATTATGCATAATCGTATTGACAAATAAAGGTCGGCTAGTCAAGGTAAAGGACCATGTATGAAATGGTTTGAGTTGGCTGGGTGAGTCAAATGGTTGCTTCCCATCTAGTGCTAGCATGGTTAGTTGATCGGTAATGAGAAGTTGCCATGAGGATCAACTCAAGCTGTGCATGCTTGTGATTAATGGCGGTATGCCATGGTGGCATAGGTGTCAGAGTGTCTTATTGGCACTAGAAGTGACATTGCGACTAATGGTCAGTGCTAAAACGTTGCTGGTTGGACCAGCGTAAAATGGTGGCCATGTGTGATTGGCAATGGGAAACGTTGCCGCATGGGATCGGCGTAAAATCATTATAGACTGATCGGTGATGCAATGTTCATGAGTGTTTATTTTAATTGATGGGAAAATGGGAAGTGGACAGCAAGGTGATGCTTCGAGGCAGAGAAAATTCGTCCAGAGATGGACATCATTGCAGTAAGCACGACCAGTGACCAATGGTACGATTTGGCTGAAGGCCAAGGCGGTATTCGGTTGGTGAATGTCCTCGAGAGGCGGAGGACCAAGTGCCTAAGTGAAACCTTGAGGTGAGAATGACCCGAGATAAAGGCCGGGAAATGGTTTGGTTACGAGATTCTCGAGCAGAGGATTCGGAGAGTAGCCGGAGAATGTGATTATCTTGGGTAAGAGAATTAGGCAAAGTGAATTTCGAGGACGAAATTCTTTAAGGAGGGTGGAATGTAATACCCGGTATTACGTGGTATTGAAAATAAATAAATTTTGGATTCTTTTGAAAGGATCCCGGGTGGCCCGGGAAGCCCAAGGGTAAATTTTGAGAAATTAATTAATAAAAATTGCCGAATTGGCGGTTGGGAGTGCCTCGGGACTTGGATGTCTAGGGAAGAGAGCAAGAGGTTGGTGAGCGTCTCGAGATGAGATTAAGGAGGCTGACAGCGGTCCGATCGGGAAGAATTTTCGGAATAAATTCTGTATAAGCCCGAGTGGGTGCCAATACCGAATATTCGAAGGGGACCTCCTGGAAGCTGAAGGGACCCTAGGGGTGGTTCGGTTTTCTGAGTAAGGCAACCCTTAAGTGTTTTCAGGTCGAATAAAGGTCCCGTGTAGGCGCAGGGATGAAATCGATAATCCCGAGTAAATGTCGTCAATTAATTTTTGAGAAATCAAGTTATCGTGGGGCTTGATGATAAATAATTTAAGGCTTGGAGGGCCCAAGTGTATTTAATAATTCTTAAGTGAAATAATTAAGGAATTAGAGGGTTTGTTGTGTAATTATATATAAGTATATATATATATATATTTGAGGGCGCGTGAGCTTGGGGAGCAAGCTTGCTACAGTGCCTCATTTCTCTTTAATTTGAATCAATTCTTTTCTCTGATGGAGGCATTTGGCAGAGAGCAAAGGAGAGTGAGATCAGAGATGAGATTGAGAGAGAGTTGGGCCGAGGGAGCTTAACCGAGGTACCGCACGAGAGAGAGCTTGCGGGAGAGAAAGGAAGAGCTTGATGGCCGATATTGGCTATGGCGGTAGCAGCCTTTCGCTGCTGTGCAGTGGCCGAAAGCCTTCGCGAGGGAGAGAAAACAGAGCATTGCCGAGAGAGAGGGAACCGGGCAGAAAGCGTGCACGAGAAAGGGAGATTAAGAGAGGGAGAAGGCCGGCGTTGGCCGGTTTTGCAGCAGCTGGAGTTGGAGCAAGGCCGAGCGGCCATGGCCGCGGTGCTAGAGCTTGGGGCGTGGCAATGGAGGCTGAGGCAGAAGCTGCTGGTGAAAGTCGCGCAAGCAACGTCTGAGGCGGTGGCCAGCGACGAGTGAAGCAGCGGCAGTGGTGGCCTGGAGCAGCGACTCGGCCATGGCAGCATTGCACGCAAGGGAGGCCGAAGCTGGCAGCTGGTTCGCGGCGGTCCTAGGCGGCGTGGTGCGATCGGCAGTGGCTGTTGGTGGCGGAGCCGGCAGCGGGAGTGACTGGTAGAGGCCGGTGGTGCGGCCGCGTGAGGGTGGCTGTGCATTGTGAGGAAGAAGAAGATCGAAGGAAGAGGGAGCAGCCGCGGGAGTGAAGAAATGAAGAAGACGATGAATAGTGAGGAGAAAAAGAAAATAAAAAAAAAATAGAAATAAAGAAAATATGGGAAAAAGGGAAAAAATATGAGAAAAATTCCAGAAAAATCCAGAAAAGTTCTGGAAATTATTTCGAGACCCGTGGAGCATACTGGAAGCTCGAGAATGGGATTCTGAGCGCAAGTGGCAGCTCGAGAGGTAATGCCGGTGTGGGCGGTTGGCCGATTTTTTGTTTCCAAATTGTCCGAGATAAATTAATATTTCTTCCCAAATTATTTACATTAAGCGAGTTAATGTAGAATAATTAATTATTGGATTAAACCTTGTGTTGGGGTTATTTGAAATCTTGTTGATGGATGATTTTGGCGATGTGCGGCGTAGTTGAGGGCATTGGTTAAATGCCGGATGTTAATGGAGTTGGGGTTTTGTGTGTTTTGCATCTAGGTTTGACCGGGGAGGCGGTGATCCTAGAGGGACTAGAGGTTCGGGCTGGAATTCAGGCCGAGGCAGAGATGAGGCTTCGAGCCAGGTAAGGGATGGCCCCATGTGGAGGTGGCCTTGCAAGTTGGTAAATATGCTTGATAATGTTTTTATGTTGCACTGGCATGTAGTGGTTATATCTTGTGTGATGCAAGAACTAGTGGACCTGTGGCCATATGGAGGACTAGTGGTGGGGGTTGATAGGTTGATGCCTCAAACCTTAGTGGGTTGTGAGGATGTGTGAGCCTAGCCTCATTTGCATGCATTGGCATACATAAACATGATTATATTCATATTTACATGCATTGCACCCTTACTGAGTCTTTATGACTCATGAGGTTTTACCTCATGTGTAGATGATGCAAGTCCAGATGCAAGCAGGGATGGTGCCGGGAGACTGTTGTGGCGATTAGCTTGTTGCCTGAGATGTGTTGTGGTGTACTCTCCTGTATTTTCATTCATGTATTTATGTGATTGAATGTAAGCGCTATTGAGCACTAGATGTGTTTAATTATTGTAATCATTATTCTCTGATAAATGATTGTGAGATTATTCATTGATTATGGCTTAGTTGGAGAAGCCGAGTTTCCGAACGAGTAAAGATCATCGAGGTACGTTCTCATAAATCCCCAATACTCAGCGAAGTGTTTGTATGCTAGCTTTGTGCTTGGGTCACCTCTGGCTTGCTATGGGGCGAGCTGAAGAGAGGTGAAGCTCACTCGGGTTTCGGGTCTCAGTCCGCTGTGTCTTCTTGATTGAGTTAGGACCGATTCCTGAGTGGAGCGAAGGGAAGGACGAAGCCTAGTTCCCACCTACGGCGTTTCTCTTGAAACATAGTCCAACCCTTCAGTTGTGGTTTGATAGGTGAGTAATCTGGTCGATTATTTACCAGTGGCAGCCGTAAATGGGAGCGGGTCGTTACACCAAAGTCATTCGAATGCATAGAGGAAAGCAAAGACCAAAATCAGAAATTCATTCGAATATGGGTACTATTGCATTCGAATGATGAAGGAAATCAACGTGCAAATGAATAGTAAAAATGAAATTCATTTGAATGAGCCTTGCACTCATTCAAATGATGCAAGCAGCCAAAGGAAATCAATTCGATCATTCGAATGTCTTCTCCCACTCATTCGAATGACACTTCGAAGAAAGCCTTTAGATGCGCAAATGAATGCGGTGGCACAAGCGGTAAATCCGTTCAACTTTTTGGATAACTCTTCACTAAGTGGTCCCCCTCGTCCATGTGCGAAAAGTTTAAAAAGGGATGATCCTCCTCGGAATAAAGACAGTAGGGATAAGAACATAAATCTCTTTTGTGCTTAGAATCAGATAGGAATCAGTAGAGTAATCTTTACATTCTACATGTTTGTTTGTACTTCTTAAACACTTCAGTTCTCGTTCTTTGTTTTGTTCTTTTAGTTTACTGCAAGTTCAATACCAGTTGTAGCTTTATTCAAGTATTCAATACAACAGTAGTTCACCTTGCAGTTATTGTTATTGTTTGTTTTCATTTTGTTCATTACTTATCTGCTGAGTTTAATTCAAGTCATTTATTTTTCCATGAAGATGAGTGGCTAACTCTGAACTTAGGGCAAGGCAAGGATAGTGTCCAATGCCTCTGATTACCCAAGGTAGCCGAACTTCTTATGTTCAATAGCAGAAACTAAGAGAGCTTGAGAGTTGTTCCTCATTTAAAAACATCAAGCTTGGATTGGTTCGTATACCATGTATGAAGGTTACTTAACATGAAAACGTCCTCATACCCAAGCCTAAATGATTATCTTTGCAAAATATTATTTACACACTGATTTATGATAACTGCTTAATATAGAATCCTCTATGCCATGTATGGGGATTGCTTAAACTTGAGTTATCATTATCTCAGTTGTGCATTTAATGACTAAACCTCAAGTAATCTGAATATTCTGTTATACTTAAATAAGCTATATGGGAATCAGTTGAGCTTGGCACTTGAATTGTCTTGGCCCAAGATTTCTCCATATCCTGACAACAGATAATCATTATCAATCTAAACATTTATCATATTCATTAAGCTGACTGATTTGGTGTGATTACCCCCTTCCATGAGTAATCTCCCTGTGAATCGACCTAGACTTACCTGGAAAATATAAGTTTCTGCTACGATTACACTCATGCACTGGCGGGTCTAAACGCCTCACTCTTTTATTTGATGATTTGAGCTGCTAAATAATCTTTGTTATAACTAATAGAAGGATAAGAAGTGATAATACATGCTGAGTGATGTAGCACTCTTCCCACTCATTCGAATGATTCCCCGAAGCAAGTCTTCAAATGCGAAAATGAATGCGGTGGCACAAGCGATAAAATTAATGAACTTTTTGAGCAGCTTTTCACCAAGTGGTCCCCCTCCTCCATGCACGACAAGTTTAAAAGGGGATGATCCTCCTCGGAATCAAGACAATAGGGAGTACAACAGAAATCTCTTTTTATGCTTAGAATTAGATAGGAATCAGTAGTGTAGTCTTTTCATTCTTCTTGTTTGTCCGTACTTTTTAATACGTCAGTTCTTGTTCTTTGTTTTGTTCTTTTAGTTTACTGCAAGTTCACTACCAGTTGTATCTTTGTTCAGTATTCCATACAACAGTAGTTCATCTTACAATTATCATTATTGTTTGTTTTCATTCTGTTCATTAATTATCTGCTGAGTTTAATTTACGTTATTTATTTTCCATGAAGATGAGTAGCTAACTCTAAACTTGGGGCAAGGCAAGGACAGTGTCCAATGCTTCTGATTACCCAAGGTAGCCAAACTTCATATGTTCAATAGCAGAAACTAAGAGAGTTTGAGAATTGTTCTTCATTTAAAAACTTCATGCTTCGATTGGTTCGTATGCCTAATCTAGAGTGTCCATGCCATGTATAGAGGTTACTTAACCTAGAAACGTTCTCATACCCAAGCCCGAATGACCATCTTTGTTAAACGTTATTTACACACTGATTTATGGTAGCTACTTAATGTAGAGTCCTCCATACCATATATGGGGATTGCTAGAACCAGAGTTATCATCATCTCGGTAGTGTATTTAATGATTGAACCTCAAGCAATCTGAATATTCTGTTATACTTAAGTAAGCTATATGGGAATCAGTTGAGCTTGGCACTTGAATTTTCTTAACCCAAGATTTCTCCATATCCAGACAATAGATAATCATTAATAATCTAAACATTTCTCATATTCTTTAAGCTGGCTAATTTGGTGTGATTACCTCCTTCCATGAGTAATCTTCCTGTGAATCGACTCGGACTTACCCGAAAAATATAAGTTTCTGCTATGATTACACTCATCCACTTGCGAGTCTAAATGCCTCACTCTTTTTTTGATAATTTGAGCTGCTAAATGATATTCATTATAATTAGAAAAAGGATAAAATGTGACAATACAGGGTGAGTGCTGCAACAAATTTTGGCACAATTGCTAAGGAGATTGAGGTAAGAAAGTAATCATTCCCATTTTTTTTTTTGCGCATTTTATTCTTTCAGTTTTAGTTCTTTTTAGTTTGATGTTGTGCATGAGACTTAGATCTAGTAGAGTGGTGGAACAAGAATTGCATTCAGAAAACACTCTATCTGATTTTGAACTTTTACTACTGCATTCACTCATGTCTTAACACAATAACATATCTGCACATGGTAGTGACCACGGTGACCCTGATCCCATTTATCAGGAATTGATAAGATCCCTTAGGGAGTATGTCCATCCTCCTAGGAAGACAACTCCCACATGCATTATTCTTCCCATCAACTATCATAGGTTTAATTTCAAGCTTGACACCATCCAACTATTGCCAACTTTCCATGGCATGGATTCTGAAAACCCGTACACCCACATAAAAGAGTTTGAGGAGTTGTGTAGCACTTGTATGGATCACACGGTGAATGAAGATGTCATAAGGTTGAAGCTCTTTCCATTCTCACTCAAGGATAAGGAAAAGATGTGGTTAAGCACTCTTCCACCTAGGTCCATAGGAACCTAGAGGGAAATGCAAACAACTTTTTTGAAAAAATACTTCCCAGCCAATAGAACTACCATTCTCCGGAGGTAGATTATGAACATTGTGTGCAAACCCAATGAGAACTTTGCTTAAACCTGGGAGAGGTTTAAGAACCTTCTCCATGCTTTCCCACACCATGCTTTTGAACAATGGAGAGTGGTCAATTTCTTTCATGACGCTCTTAGTCTTCACTTGAAAATGCAAGTGTCCACCTGTTAGTGTAGGTGCTTTAGACCCAATCAGATTGGGCATGTTGTACATTGACAATTGTAATCATGTTTATTATTTGAATAAGGAGTTGTTCAAATTCACAAGAAGTCATTCTATTAGTTTCTTGTTATTATTGTAATAACTGAATAAAACTAGATAGAAGTCCGTATGATGTATACTGTGATTAATCTATAAAGATGTGAGATGATGCATCACAGTTTCTAGACATCATTAAATGTCCCAAGTCATAGCAATGTCGAGAATGGACATTGACAATTGCGGTAAGACTTGTATGTGCTATGTTTTTGCTATGTGATAGCAATGGGGGTCTCACACCCATAGGCATGGGGATGTTTAGACAAGTACATAGGTGACCAATGTTGGAGAACGTGTCACTGGACATGACTTACCATGAGAATCCATTTTGATTATATGTTGATGGTATTCTCATACGAGATGGGTGTAACTAATCCTTGGACCTGAGGTTGTCACGGTTATCTCATAAGAAGACCGGTATGCTTTGACATCGTTTCGATGGGCTTAGACAAAGGCTGCACGTGGCGATCGTTGGGTATATCATGAGGCTTATGGAGATGGGTGTATAACCAAGATGGGACTCGTCTATCCCTTGATAGAGGATAATGTATCTAAGGCGCCTTCGGTGGATATTCACTTTAAATTCATGGCCATGGTAAAAGAGATCAATAAGGAGTTATTGATTTACTTTCTATTAAGTGAAGATATCTAGAAGACCGAAGAAAACTCATGTGATCGTTATCAAGCAACACATCGCCGTACTTGAGATCACATAAGATACATTGATGAGAGGATCGTATTACACGGTAACCATGCTCGTGAAAGGTTATTTGCGGATTATGAATCCTTCTGAATAATTGGGTAGGCATGATGCCTTGCTAGAGGCCAATCTTGTCTTATGTGTTTGTACCGACACATTGCCAACATGTTCGGAAGCCTAATGAGTCATACGCAATAGGCACGGTCCCTGGCTTAAACCAAGAGAGTGGACGTATGGTTAAGTGGGACACTTCGGCAAGAAGTTGTGTCGTCGTAGGTTCTCACCGAAAAAGAACAAATAGACGTAATGACATCGATATGGCGAGGGGTCGTCATAATGGAAAGAGTTTCCTAAAATGACAATTAATTAAATTAGGAAGGAATTTCTAATTTAATAATTTTCTATTTGTTGGAGTGGCAAATAGGAAATAAAATATATTTGAGCCTAAGTTAATATTTGGACTAAATTAGATTTGGGCCAAATATTAAAATAAATATTATATTTGGACTAAATTGGATTTGGGCCAAATATTAAATATTATATTTGGACCAAATAGATTTAGGCTAAATATTAAATATTATATTTGGGCCAAAATATTTTATTTAAACCTATAAAAAGGATTTGAGCCATTTAATTATATTTCTAGTTGGACTAGGATAAGACTACTTAAGATTCTAATTAAATTAAAATTAATGGGCTAGCCCAATCCATTAGGGTTTTAGAAACCCTAGGATATTTCACTATAAATATCCCTTTATGGGTTGCCCAAAATTAAGGAGTTTTGGTGTCATTTTTCAAGAGTTGAAAAACGTATTACCGTTCACTCTTCCCCATTTCTTTTGGAATGAATACGAAACGAGGGCGTTCTTTTTTCGTCCATACACAAGCCGCGCAAAGGAGAAGGAGCTAGCACTCCTATTCCGCTCTCCTTGCCAATGGACGCGTGTTGCGTATCACGAGTTAGAGGCCGAATGCTTGGACGGCTCAAATCCGCGAACGACTCAATAATCTAAAGGTTAGATTTATTTATTTGTTTGTGAATGATTTGATTTCGACGTTGATCCAATCGCCGAGATCAAGGTAAGGTTCAAAATTTTTGAACTACGCTGCTTACCCCGTAGCGATCTTGCTTTACTTTCACCACCATGTGTAATGGTGAGTTTTATGAGAAGACTCCTGATGAGGCGTTCCAATTTTTTTATACCTTAGCAGAAAACACTAGAAACTGGGAGGTTGGACCAATATCTTCTAATGACTCAAGAGAAAATCCATAGTTAAGAGGTAGGTACCAACTGAGTGAGAGTGATGATCTAAATGCTAGGATAGCTGCCTTGACAAGAAAAATTGAAAGTCTGGAAACCAAGAAAACACAATCTGTTAATCAAGTGGAAGTGAAATGTACAGTTTGTGACACAACAGAGCACAAGACTGAAGAATGTCCTATGTTTCCTGCTTTCAAAGAGGTACTGTATGGACAAACAAATAACACACATCCACACAAGTTTGAGGGTAGGCAAAATCAAAATCAAGGGGGAAACTATTACGAGCATAACCAAAACTACAACTCATGTCATCCCAATAATAGAAACCATCCAAAATTTTCTTTGAGAAATGATTCTGCAAATATTCTCAGCCACCATTCCATGCATAACAATCTTTCCAACCAAATCAAGATTCCTCATCCAATACTTACCAACTGCCTCATAGGAGACCTTTAGAGGACACTCTGCTTCAATTCATCTAGAGCCAAACAAGAATCAATAATCAGGTTGCCAAAACTCAAGAGCAAACAAACAGAGCCATGGAAGACATTTGGCGCCAGTTCACCAAGTTAACACAAACATTGAGTGTGAGAGAACCCGAAAGGTTTCCATCCCATCCTAATCCTAACCCAATTAGGTAAACCAACCAGGTAGAAGCTTCAAATAGTGAAACCAACACTCATGAACAAGTTCAAGCAGCGACTGTCCAAAGGAGTGGAAGATTAATTGAAAAATCAACTGATCCTAGGATAAGTCAACCTGTATGCATTCTCATTCTTTTCTTTCTTAAACTTTTCTTCCTTAGCAACACACTAATTAGTGATGAGGTCATTGACACTCTAGGACCTACTCAAGGTGTTGTAAGAAATCTTAATTTGGGTAAATTCAACAGGTAAGAAATTTAAGACACAAGGGATAAGAAAATTGTCAGGTAATATAATTTTAAAACCCTTAATTTTGGACTGAAGGTGAACCATCTTTAGGATATATTTCCTTATACCCCCAACATTCTTATACCTCATGGTAGTCAGTTATTTCATTAGATATCCTGAATTAACGTTATCAGATATTTGGTACCTCTCACTAGTAGCTTTAAGCAAGGTTTTGGCATTTGTAGCCTTTAGCAAACTACTCAAAATATGCTAAAAAATTGATCTCTTAATAGCTATCAGACTAAGCCTATTAGATATATCCAATTTAGAATAATATTCCTTCTGTTCAATATTACTTCCATCAGTAGCTTTAATAGGCCCTTCCATTTGTAATGCTAAGTAATATCAGTAATCCCCAAGGTAAATTCAATGTCTTACATCCATCTCTTAAACTTTAAACTAGTCAAAACTTCTATGATAGTATTATTACAACTTGATCACAAAATAAGTTGTATCCCAAGTGTGAGGCACATACTTGCACACTCCCCTTTGGGAGCATACAACATCTACATGAAACAAGTGGAGCCAATAAAGAGAACACAATAGTGTTGAAGATCATCCCTTTTGGGTGGAAAATTTCCAAAACTAATGCATCTCCAATTCACATGGTTCATCTACTCAAATTAATTGACATATAACAACCTTCTTTAGGTAGGTTACTACATGTAATGAATAAAAAAGTTGTCAGTAACAAGATGAAATTCGTGTAAATCAATATGAACAAATCACTTTGGCAATAAATACTCTCACTAATCTACATAATTTTCAAACTGAACATTAATATGCCCAAGATTATATATATAACAAAGCATAGTTTACAATAACATGTATGCACATGTGATCAGTCTAACATAAGATACAAGTCAACAAGTATCTCTACTAATCATTAAACAAGTCTACAGAGCATTCTGGTACAAAATATTAAATGTATTAGGCCAAAAAACCTTTTAAGCCAAACACCTAAATAGCCTGGCCAAATAGGCCCTTAGGCCAAATAGTTAATAACCAAACATTCTATCTAGTCGCAATTTTCACTGTCATCATAGTCCTTACTGTAGTCGTAATCATAATCGTAACCGCAATCGTCATCGTCAAAGTAGGTGACCAATCAACGTCTTTGGAGAAGGCGAATGTCGGTAGTCAAAGAAGACGTCATAGGTGGACTATCACAAGCAATTGTAGGTGGAGAAGGCGGATTGTTGCAGGCAACCATCATCATCGAAGGAGACAACCGACATTGAAAATGGCTACCACTGGCTTCTTCTTTCTAGCCTTTCATCGTTGACAGCCACTAGTATTTATCTGACGAATTCTCGATATTTTCTTTTTCGCCACAAAGCACGATTCAACATGATTTTTAATGCAGTAGATTCGTGTTCATGTGAACCCAAAGAAATATAACCATTTACAACAATTTTATATCAAAATTGAATCAATCAACAATTTTATAATAAATGCAAGCCTTTGAAATAAAAGGATGGATTTTAAAAAATTTAGACAACCAGTGCTCGATAGCACATATAGAATATTTAAATAATTGGATCTTACGAGTTAATAGAACACCAAATATAGACAAAAAATGACATACTTGCTTTCGCCATTGAATAGGATTTTGTATGATTCAATCTAACATTGAATCATGATCACGATCACTGATCTCAGATCAAAACTAATCTTAGATGGCAAGATCTTCCACCAACTACTTGTTAGAGATGCAACATTTCAATGGGACAAGCATACAATGCACGTAGGGTTCAAAAAACCCTAATCCAAATGTTGTTGCCAAAATACAACAATCTATTTTTAATTGCAGACAGACGCAAGAGTCTTGAGAGTTGTGTCTTCACTGATGAGAATCTTGACAAGCAACTGGATCTGGTAGAGGTCTAGATTTGGTAATCCGATAGAGCTGATGGTTTGATAAGGTTGATGATCCAGTGGGCTGATGATCTGGTGGCCCAAAATGATCTGGTGGCTTAAAATGACCAAGTGACCTGAGGGTGACGAGTGACCTTGCTAACCGAGTGGCCTGAGAGTGACGAGTGGCCTTGTTGACCGAGTGGCTTGAGGGTGACGAGTGACCTTGCTGACCGAGTGGCCTGAGAGTGATGAGTGGCCAAGGTGATCAAGTGACCTGAGGATGACAAGTGGCCAAGGTGACCGAGTGACCTGAGGATGACGAGTGGCTAAGGTGACCGAGTGGCCTGAGAGTGATGAGTGGCCTACAAAATTAGAGCACCGTTAGGACGCGAGTGGGGTCCCCGCATAAACCCTCTGATGCTTAAGTCAGATCTCGAGAGAAAATGAGAAAATTATACTTTCATTACTCAAAATTGCGTACCTCGGGATGAAGGTGAGGTCCATATTTATAGTGGAGGAGAGAGAGAAGCGTCGAGATATTCTCGGTGGAAATCTCGCGGCCCATTCCAGAGATTTTGTGGCCCGTTACGAAGATTCTAAAGGTCATTCAGCTAGCAAGAGGGGGTCACTCAGTTGGATCGCCAATCCCAAAGGGTCACTCAGTCGCTCCCCGAGTAGGATCTCTCGGCGTAGCCAAGTGGACCCCACTCGGCTAGGCCAAGTTAGGGACGAGGGGCCACTCGACATGACTGAGTGGCCCTCCACTCGGTATAGCTGAGTGGACCCCCACTCGGCACAACCGAGTAGAGGGGTTAGCCACTCGGCTATGCCAAGTGGACCCCCACTCGGTTGTGCCGAGTGGGGGGTTTTAGCCACTCTACATAACCAAGTGGCCCTCCACTAGGTTATGTCGAGTGGGGCTGTCCACTCGGTCCAACCGAGTTGGCACCCACTTGGTAGCTGAGTGATCTTCCTCGATCCCTTGCCTTTGCTTTATCCCATCGAAATTGGGGTCCACACTTGATCATATATCTTCTTCGCCTTCCCGGGTATATCAATTGCTCCCTACTTTTTTAGCCGAGAGGTCGAGTAAAAGAGTATAAGATCCTGGGAGATCTTGGTGCAATTTTTGTCGCGTTTTGCTTGTCTTCGGAAGATTATTTACGCGTATTTGCTCTTTATTTTCTACATTCGTCCAAGAGATTCATTTTTTTTCTTTTTGAGCCCCTATAAATAGGACTTCAAGTCTTCATTTAATTTTCATAAGGATCAGCCGCGGTGCTTCAAAACTCAAATTTCACTCAAGTCTCTGCGCGTTTTCGGGCCACATCTTAATTTCAGCACTTTGGCGTGTGGTTTCTAGGCCACTCGGTCATGACCGAGTGGCCTTATTTTTGGCCGAGGCCACTCGGTCATGACCAAGTGGTCCCGGTCTCCCGGTGCATTTAAATGCCTTCGGTCGCTTGATTCCTCTTCGGTTGCTTCCTCTTTCTCTTGTATTGATACTCTTTACTTTTTGTGCAGGTGTTTTGCTTGTTGTGATCCTCTGTCTTTTCTAACACAACGAGGTAACGGCTTTGAATCTTTTTAATATGTCGAGGAGAAAATCGGCATCACCCCCCAGCCCCGCGCACATTCCTGCTACTTCAAGCTCTTGGCTTCGGTATGGGGCTTTTGAGAAGGTTTATGATGCCACCCTTTCTGGATTTATGGTGAGGTATCCTCGTCTCGATGAGCCGGACCCTTCTCGGGTAGATGAAGGTGCTGCATCGCTCACCCTGCATTTATCACTTTTTGTATTTTTCTTTCACTAATTCAGCTGATTTAGCAACTAATTATGTTCACAGATAGGATGAGGCGTTTAGACTCGCCAGTGCACGAGTGTGATTGTAGCAGAAAATTTATATGTAATTTTTCCGGGCAAGACCGGGTCGACTCACAGGGAGATTACTCATGGAAGGAGATAACCACGCCAGTTCTTTTGATTATCGGAATAATAAAATGAGATAAAACTAAATGTGATATAACTGTAATCTGGAAATGGAGAGATCTTGAGTCAAGACAAATCTGGTGCCAAACCCAACTGATTCACCATATAGCTTTCTGTGATGTAACTAGCAGCTCAAATAGCTTGGGTTTTCAACCATTAAATGTACTACTGAGATGATGATAACTCTTTGCTCAAGCAACCTCCATACATGACATGGAGACTCTAAGGTAAGAAGCTATCATAAATCAGTGTATAAATAATGTTTTGACAAAATAATTGCTCGGGGCTTGGGTATGAGAACGTTTCCAGGTCAAGCAGCCCCCATACATGGCATGGAGACTCTAAGTTAGGCGTACGAACCAATCCAAGCCTGAGGTTTTCGTTAATAACATTTCCCAAACTGCTTTTGCTTTTGTTACTTTGACATATGGAGTTCTGTTATATTGACTCATCAATGGCTTTGGGCACCATCTTTGCCTTAACCCAAGAATCGAATTAGCCACACATCTTCATAGGAAGTGCGCGACTAAAACTAATCTCTATAGATGAATACACGATTCGTAAAGAAAATAAACTGAGACAACAGATAAGAACTTGGTAAACTACTGCTGTATTGATTACTGAAACGAACTACAACTTGAAGCAGAAATTAAGATGGACTTGTAATACAGAGCTCAGAATTAGCAAGAACAACTAGAGTAACTGAAGTGCTATATGCAAAGAAAGAAATACAGACAAGAACAAAAGTAGGAGAACAGACAAAAGGAAAAGAAAAAAAACTCTGCACTTTCCAATGATCTTCTCTTTTTTTGTGTTGTTTTTCTTAGTATCTTCTGCCCTCGCCAACCTCTGATTCCAAAGAATGTTGGTCCCTTTTTAAGCTTATGGCGCATGGAAGTGGGGACCATTTGTTGAAAAGTTGTTCAAAAAGTTGGTTGAATTTACCTTAGAGCCACCGCGTGTATTTGCGCATATCAGAATTTTTGTTCGGCTGCTCATTCGAATAACTAGCAGAGATATTCGAATGCTTGCTGAGTTTCTTTTCGCTGATCGGCTCATTCGAATGAATTTTAGTCCTATTCGAATGAATTTCATGCTTTACTGTTCCTTACACGGCGATTTTCTCGGTCATTCGAATGCAACAGTACTTTTATTCGAATGAATTTCTAATTTTTCTCTTGACTTCTTCATTGCATTCGGATGACTTGGGAAGCATTCGAATATGGAATTCCTTGGGTTGCTTCTCATTCGAATTACTCAGCCTTCATTCGAATAGATTTCCTATCTTCTTCAACTTCATTCGAATGACTTGGATTTCATTCGAATATGTCTTCACTGCTTCCAAACGATGTGCTCATCCAAATTTCTTCTCATGCTCGGCTCATTCGAATGACTTGGATTTCATTCGAATATGTCTTCACTACTTCCAAACGATGTGCTCATCCGAATTTCTTCTCATGCTCGGCTCATTCGAATGACTTGGATTTCATTCGAATATGCACAATGTTATCTGGAGATCTTGATTTTTGTTACTTCTTATTCGAATTAGGCCAAGCTTATTTGAATACATACCCGATATCTTGCATATTCGAATGTTTGAATGATTTATTCGAATGTTTGAGCAGCTCTCTTCTGTTTTGCTCCATATTTGAATACCTTTGAAGACTCATTCGAATGGCTTTGACTTTCATTAGGACACCTTTATTTCTTGACTTTTTATTCCTCTTTCAATCATGCTTTTGGAGAGTATGAGTCATTCTTTCATCTCTTTTCCTTCTTTTGGGCTGCAACAAGCAATTCTGGAGATTTTAAGTCGATCAAATGGATTAGGAGGTAATAAAAACATAACAAATATTGCATTTTTTTAACATCAATCACACCCCCCAACTTAAACATTACTAGTCCCTTAGCAATCAAATTAAATGCACGAATGCTTTAACATTCACAAATTCATTGACAGTGCAAATCTTGTATGTGAAACAAAAATGTATGGTCAGTAGCATAGGGACTTCGGACAATCAAAGGAATGTTTATTATTTGAACTTTGTCTCGGGCATATTAGTTAAATCAATCAGCATATTACATTCAATTCTCTAAGCTTTGATTGCAAACTTCACTGGCTATGTTTCTCTTTAATAAAATGTTCACTCAAAGTTGCTCTCAAGGATGTACCTCAATTTGGAGTGGATGCAAATCAAGTTTGAAGAGGTATCATCAATCGTAAAAAATGCTATTATGGAAGGAAAGGACCTGACATAGCTTCATGATTAGAATAGCATCTCAATGAATAACATTTAAAATTAACCAAGTCTCCTTACTCTTGAAATTATATCCTGAAATTGCATGATTGATAGAACCAAAAGGGATCTTTCTGGGAAGAAATGGGGCCACATGGTGATGTGGTATAGCAAAGAGGATGATGGAAATCAAAAGAGTTCTTAGGTCTCGGGAATTTTCCACTAAAAACTGAAGAATTTTTTTTTTTTTTTGGTACTTGATACAATAAAAAAAATAAAGTGCACATGTGATGCATTCATGCATCAATAGCTGAAATCATATCAGGGCACCTAAATTCAGTTGGTCGTATCCGAACCTGAATCTAACTGCTATTCCAACTAATAATGAGCAAGCTTCCATTGCTTCACCCTCAATGGCTACGGGGGGTGTTTTTAATGTCCCAGACCTAGAGACAACCATTTATCTTAAATGGTAAAGTGGTCTTTTAACGTCAGATTCCCAGATGATTTTCTTTTTTTTTTTTTTTAAACTACTGAGTAATTCCCGAGACCTAATCAATGGATAAAAAAAATGTCAAGGCTATGACCTGGACAGAGGGAATGATGCAACTGGTCATGAAGAGTTTTAATGGGCTATAAGTGGAAACTGATCAAAACAATAGGTTGATTGGCTCAAGTAGTAGGAAAATGATCCCTCTATGATGTTCCATAAATCAGCGTTATTCATTCAACTGGTTTCAAGCTTAGAGTCAGTTAAAATTAGTCGCGATCATTAAAGACACTCAAGGCAAAATGTTGTTTTAAAGCTATTGAAAGACAAGAGAATCAACAAAATATTTTATTGCATGAATAGGTGTTATTTCACTCAGAATAAAATGTTATGAAGCTCTAACACTTACTTTGTAACAAATCTCCACTTAATTTGAGAATTTGGGCAATTTGCTGATCATTTCACATGTTTTGTATGCCATCCAAACAAATGAACAGAAATAAAGCACCCTAAGTAGTCCTGGTCCTGGTTCTAAAGCTCATACAGTTCTGTTCTCAAATAAAAGATTATCATTCAAGTAACCAGTTGTGAATCTAAAGCATCGAGCACAATAACCTGAAGCATAGAGTAAGCAAAGTCATTTTTATTGACAAATGAAAATGTGATTAAACTTTGTAGTTCATAGGTACAGAAATTAAATATGAAGCATCAAATCCTATGACTACTCAGTGCCATCCGTGGCATCGTCAGAAGTAGAGTTCTCCTCAGTGGAGTTTCCGGAGGGGGTCTTTGATGAAGGATCAGCAGGAGGAATAGAGGTAGAAGATGGAATGGTAGGGTGAGAAGGTGCTGCATGCTCAGGCTGGGGATGCGCCCCTGATATAGAAGGTGCACCCTCTTCCTCTCGCCACATGTCAATGGTCTTCTGTATGCATGTCTCAGCATCGGCCAACTTGTCCTTTGAAGACTTTTGTGGAAGCTCTTCTATGGGTGTGCTCAGAAGCTGACCTACTCTCTTATCCATCGCAGTGTAACGTTCATTCATGGTCATTATTCCTGAATAGATGACTCTCTGCCTCCAATGTAGATCCTCATAAATGGCTTCCTGTCTCTCTTGGATCTTCTTCAATGATTGCTCTACTAGGGCTTCATGTTTCACTTGCCTTTCGTGCATTTCCTTGACTATCTCATATAAGCCTCTGATAGCATGATCCTCCTCTTGTCTCTCTTCCTAATCTTCATGTAGTGGCGGTTCTTGAGTTGGTCCTTCTTGTGCTTCAACCTGCCTGTCTGATGCCTCTCTCTTCTCGGGTGTTGTTGCTTCAAGCCTCTTTAACTGCCCACTGCTCCTTCGTGTAGATGCTGGGCTGATCCTATCCATTGGCTTGATGACTTCAAAAGTTGCCTTTTCTTTTACCCCGTGCCTTAGTACAAAATAGGTAATCAACCCTCCAAAGGGTAGTCCTCCGCCCCCATGTGCATGCTTGGCCACTAGGTTGATGGTATCAAAAATGTGCTTGGCCAAGTCTATGTGTACTCCTAGGATCATCTTTCCCATGAATGTGGCTTGCTTAACCGAGACACTGCCAGTGAATGCGCGGGGCATGAAATGAGAACAAAGAAGCCTACGTAAGATGATGCATTTAGGACACAAATTCTTCTTTGGGAGGGTAGGAGTTAACCACAAAACATCATCTGCCTCTGTCAACAACCTAGCCAAGTTTTCTTTTCCTAAGTCTGCACTTGCCTCCTCAATGTCTCTTGGGATTTGGAATGTTTCAGCAATATCAGAGGGCTTCAACTCTATTTTCACCTTTCTCACTTTAGTCATCTCTGTTACTGGTTATATTTGAGTAAAATTCTTTGACTAAGGGAACTATGGCCTTGTGTTGAAACCTAACCCAAGTTTGCCATCCTTTGGCAGTAATTAATGACAACAAATCACACGGGGGCTCTTCAAATCGTTCAAGCATAATTCCCCTCTCACAAAGTACTGGCCTCTTAGCATACCCCTCAACATAATTCTTTTCAACCGCGGGGCTAACGAACCTGACATTGGAATAGGGAGGGTTCAAATCAATGGTTGGGGTGGTAGCGGGTTCTTTTCCTTTCTGCCTCTTCGAGGCCCTAGAGCTTTCTCCTATGGCCTTGGGGCGTTTTTGCTTTGGAGACATGATAATTTGAGGAGTGTTTGGTCTAGGGAGTTGGTTCGGGGATTTTACCGAATAGTTGGTAGGCACAAACTAGTTCCTCTCTTTTCTTCTTCTTTTAACTTCCCAACCAATCCTTTCTTTGACACACTGATCTCCTTCACTCCCTCTTCACAACAACTCCTTCATCCAATCAATTAAATTCGAGTTTAAACAATGGGAACAACTCTTACCTCTCGGCTGTTCTCTTCCCAAAATATTCGAATGAAGCGACCCCTTATTCGAATGCTAGCGAACTGCTCTTCCTTGTACGAAACCGGATTGATCTTCGGGTGGATGCAATGGATGATGAATGAGGGTGATTAGAACAAGGTAACAAGATATATAGGAAGGGTTCGGGTGGATGAATGAATAATCGCACCGCTTAAGGAGGGGTTTCGATCTTTAAAGGGGGGGGGCGTCGATTCGGATTTCAGGGACGGTTATGCGGTTAACAGGAACGTCATTCGAATGATACTGGGGTTATACGAATGATAGAGGAAGATTCGAATGGAGGTTAAGCAATTCGAATGAAAACAATGGGTAGAAGGGGATTCGAATGAGAGAGAGAGAATGCGAATGTTCGCTGAAAGCTTTTAAAGGGCCAGACGCCTCATTCGAATGTGGAGAAAAATTCATTCGAATGAATTTTAAACAGTAACTTGGCTTATCGAAGGATTTGAGCCACTCATTCGAATGCAACAATACTTTCATTCGAATGGATTTCTTGATCATTCGAATGACCATGAGTGTCATTCGAATGAATCTGGAAACACACTCTAAAAGAGGGCATTGAATAGAACGGTCATTCGAATGCAAAAATCTTCATTCGAATAACTTTGAACACACACATTTTTTTTTTTATTATTATTATTATTTATTTTTATTTTTATTTTTTTTATTTTTATTTTTATTTTTATTTTTTTTTAATTTTTTTTAGCGCAAATTAACTAA